>NC_081310.1:198479391-198693933 GCF_026419965.1 Kogia breviceps | reverse complement strand
TCTCTCCCCGTACACCCAGTTCTCTTCCTCACCTCCCACCTCATCCCACTGCAAGGCCCCCCTCCCCTTGCGCCGTGTGCGATCCTCCGTCTCCGTCTCCACGCTCATCTACTCATAAACAGGAACATCACGGGCATGTAAACATTCACTTATAAATTTTAGCTGGTTTCACTAAAATGGGCTCATATTTGTGCATTTCTCTTTGGTGGACGGAATATCTAGGGCTGGGCTTCCCCGGCGGCGCAGTGGTTGAGGGTCCGCCTGCCGATGCAGGGGACACGGGTTCGTGCCCCGGTCCGGGAAGATCCCACATGCCGCGGAGCGGCTGGGCCCGTGAGCCATGGCCGCTGGGCCTGCGCGTCCGGAGCCTGTGCTCCGCAACGGGAGAGGACACAACAGTGAGAGGCCCGCGTACCGCAAAAAAAAAAAAAAAAGAATATCTAGGGCTGTTATATGTGAGGGACAGGGGAGACCACTGTGGTTCTGGGGGAAAAGGGGGAGGAGGCTGGTGACTGGCCCCGTGAGGGTGACCATGCCAGTGGGGTGACGATGCTGAAGGTGGCGGCATCCCCAACGGGGTGGCGTGGAAGGGACATTTAGAAGATCCTGGTTCGGTGTAAGAAGGAGGAAGAAGAAGGGGGAGGGGGGAAGGAAAAATGCAAACTGAGCCAAAATCCCCCATCACCGTTATGAATCGGTGCTGTTTGCAGCGGCAGAGACAGAAGCGCCCACGGCTCTTGAAGTGAAAAAGGGGTGAACAGCCACAAAATTCACTCCAACAAGGTGGACCCAACCCTACAAAGCCCAGCCCAGAGCCCCGCTGAAATCGCCATCAGGGAGTCGCATGCCAGAAAGGACGGGTTTCACTGTCACATCCTCGTGCTCCATTTCACATCCCCCCTCTGTAAGCACGACTTTCACGCAGCGTTGGGAAGTCAGATAGAGAAAGACAATACCATAGGATAGCACTTTTATGTGGAATCTAAAAAAATGATACAAATGAACTTATTTACAAACCAGAAATAGACTCAGACAAGGAAAACTAACTATGGGTACAAAAAGGGAAAGGTGGGAGTCGGGGAGGGATACCGTTGGGAATTGGGGCTTAACAGATAATCAACAAAGACCTATTGTGTAGCACAGGAAACTATACTCAATATCTCATAATAAACCATAATGGAAAAGAATGTGAAAATATATATATATATATGTGTGAATCACATTGCTGTACATCTGAAACTAGCACAACATTGTAAATCAACTATACTTCAATTTAAAAAAAAAACAAAACGAAAAGTACATACATGGGAGGGAGGCTCCAGTAGAAGGGACATGGAAGTGTGTGTGTCAATTTGAGGGGGAGGGAGTCAGTTGCTGTTATGTCATCAATTTAGCTGTTCCTTTTACCAGCAAATTCCACCAGCAGGATTTTGGATGCATTTACTTTGTCCCTTTAAAAAAATCGCAGAGACATATTTCCTGGCCCTGGCCACATGTTCTTTGCTATTAGTTAGGAAAATAGAACAGTTTCCCGGGACAAGACGATCCAGCCCAGGAACTGGTCTCCAAAATTGGCGCCCCAAGATGATTTGAATAGGGATCGTCTTTCGATTAATTACAGATTTCTCACTTGAGGCCAGTTGGTTGAACTATCAACATTTGTAGAACAGGAAATTGCAGAAGGCAGCTCTCCGGGCCCTTGACTCTCCAGTGGGGTCCCATCAGTGAAGGTAAACTAGCAGTTGCCCCACAGGCCCGGAACTCAGCATTCCAGCTGGGGCTGCTGCTCAAGGCTTTGGCAGGGCTGCTGCGTGACGTCCCCCCAGAGCAGGTGGGCTGGACGCGGGGCAGCCCCAGGGGGTGCCGGGTACAAACAGAGCAGAAACTGCCCTGATCCCAGAAAATCCATGCTGGGGGACACCCCCCTGCCCCTCGCGGAGCCCAGGAGCCTGCGTCCGTCAGTTCAGGCTGCCAAAACCAAGCACCACAGGCCGGGGCCCGGAAGCAACAGAAATCTGTTTTCTCCTGGTTCTGGAGGCTGCAAGTCCAAGATCAAGGTGTTGGCAGGGTTGGTGTCCTCTGAGGGCTCCCTCCTTGGTGTATAGTGCTCTTCTCACTCCTCCACCCGGAGGGAGAATGCACATCTGTTCTGGAGTCGGTCTCCGGTGAGTGAGGGACACACAAGCTGGGCAAACTGGCTTCAAAGCTCCACCCAGCAAAGGTGAGACCGCCAGGGATAATGTCACCATGAGCATAGCTCTGCCAAGGCGGGGACCCTCGTGGGCAACCCAGAGAGGAAGGGGAGACCTCTGGGCTCGGGGCAGGGAAGCTCCTGCTTGATGCACTGATATCAGATCAGACTTGTGTTGCCAGCCCCGAGCCATGGGGCCCAAGGAAAAGCAGAGAAGGCATTGTGAGAAAGTGGGTTTCATTCCTTCGTTCGCCCGGCAAACATGAGGCCTATGCCTAACATCGGCGGGCCCGGGGCAAGAGAACCAACGAAGGCCCAGACATAAATCAGACTAGCCCGCGTGAAGGAAGCGGGGTCTGACCTCCTACCTTAACTTCCCGATGGCCCCGAAGGCCAGGCTCCAATGGAGACCCCCCACTCCTTGGGGTTAAGCATCAGAGCGCACAGGGAGACACAGGGGAGCTGGTGCTGCCCTGGCTCAGGGCTTTAGAGCCAGAAATTCTGGGGACCCGGGTACCAGAGGGTGAGCTAAAGTGGGGAGAGGGCGAGGAGGACACACAGACTCCTCACTTGGCCGGAGGAGGTCAGGAGGTCAGAAGGGCCTCCCCTTGAGAGGCTGGACACGGCACTGGGCCCGGCAGGTACGCAGGTATCCCTGAGCTGCCTCGGCTGATGGCCTCTTAGCCACCACGTGGCAAAGGGACTTAGAAGCAGGTGTCTCAACTCCCCACGGCAAGCCCTTTGGGTACAAAGTGAGATGTAAACAAATGAATAATGAGAACAGTGAAAGTAATACCACCGCGTTTCCTTGATTCTCAGACATTTTTCCGCCTCTCTTTTTAGCTTGTCTGGAATTGGGATGCGTTTTACAATCAGGATGAATGCCGACTGTAATGGGGTCTCACGCCCGCTCCCGGGAGGCTGTTGTTTATTCAGTGGAGGCCCCTACAGTCAGGGGCACCTTAGAAATGGGGCTTTCAGAGACCATGATGGAGCCCTTTTCTGGCCCCGGCTCTCTAGGGTGGAGGCCCTCCCTGGGAATGTAAGGGCCAGAGGTGTCAGGTGGGGGCCACTTCGGGGCTGTAAAGGGCCTGAGGAGCTGGGGGTGAGGGGAGCGGACTGGAGGGGCAGGCTAGTGTCCCCCTCCCCATCTGGGTCCAGAAGACGTCTTACCTGAAGCAGCAGCACCTGCAAGAGATGGGGAACCTGGATTTCCATGGGTTTCCGTGCCAACCTTACCTCCCACTGGGTTGTGTGATGGAGCCACCCAGGTCGCCAAGGCTGCGAGTTTGGTCCTATTTCACCTACATACATACCGTGAATGTGGGGTAGGGGGGAGTGAGGCCTGGGCTCAGTTCACTCAGCATCTCTTCTCCCCTGGAGCTGACAAGCTGTCTCGCTCAGGTAAGCGGGTTCTGCTTCCCTCTCACCAGTAAATATTCCAGAAAGAGAAGGAGTTCATTCCCTCAGAAGCAGGCGGGAGCCATGGCCCACCTTCCAAATAAGTAACTGATTATCTTGCTTGCAAATTCAATTTACTGCCTGAAACCCTCCGTTCCTGATGAGTCCTGACAAGTCCGGTTGTCTCGGGAGAATCTGTCAAAAGGAAGGTCCTCCCAGGGCTGGTGCATTCCAGGCGGACCCAGGTGTGGGGGCAACAGGGGAGAGTGCCCACCTGCTCCACACCCTTCTGGGACCTGCCAACCACGAACCCCCGACCCAGGGATCCCCCATCTCAGAAAAGCCGTGGATCCCCCAGATGCCCTCATCTGTGCTCACCCTCTGCCCAAAAGGCCTAGGCTGCAGGTGAGAGGACCCCTGGGGCCCCCACAAGTGAGGGATGGACCAGGGAACGTCTGACTCAGCTTGTCTCCTCCAAGCCAGGGGGCAGCGAAGGTTGCAGGCTGGGCTGAGGTTTGGACATGACGGGTCACTCTGGGTGGTCTCCTAAAGCCAAGGACCGGGAGACGTGGGTAACAGGGCAAGCTTCATCCCCTAACAGGGATGGGTGTTACGAGGCTGCCAGGAAGCAAGGACTCTCTCCATTCATAAACTCACCCACTGATTCACGACCGTCTCCCAGGTCCTGTGCCAAGTCCCCTGGACACCGAAAGAACGACCATTCCTTGCCCTTGAGGGGGGTCGTACATTCATTCATTTATTTACTTCCCAGATATTTATTTTAAGCCTGTAACAATGACTCTGGAACTTTGTTCAGCTCTAGTTTGGGATGAGGACTCAGTCCCCGCCTCTTGAAAAACTCATAATTCAAAACCACCTGTAAAAAAACTAAAAGAAAAAAAAATAATTACCTGAAAGCCCCTCCATCATTGATAATTCCTGTTAATGTTTATGTTGTGAGGCTTTGGAAACCCTGAAGAACTTTAGCTTCCTGTAACAGCGTGACATGAATGGGCCTTGCATTAGTTGCATGAAAAATTAAACATGTATATGGTTCTTAAATTTAAAGGCAGGATTTCCTTCTATTAAATTAACCAGAGACTTAGAGATCTATTTGGTTATAGGTTAAAAAAGAGAATTCCAATTTTCAAACACGTTCCAATTAAGAAACCTTTCAGCAATCAAGATTTTTATCGTTTTTACATGTTTCCAGAAAGGTACAATATTTGTCACGTATCCTCGGAATGAAGAAAACAGACTAAAATGTTCATTGATTTTCTGACTACGAAATAAAAAGAAGTCACACACACACACACAAAAAGCCACAATCCAAGGTAGAGTGAGAGGAGGGTCCCCAACGGGCTATAAAAGGCGAGTTTTCAAACCACATAGCGCAGGACCCCTCAGAATTTGCTCAAGGATTCCAAAAGTGATTTTACAAAATTTCACTGTAATTATATTTGAACTATTTTTAGATGTAATAAAAAATCAACACATTCACCAAGGTGTTAAGTGGAAAGTTTCACACCTCAGGGACCAGCAACCCATTTCCCGGCTGACAGGTTACCTCCTTCCTGGGGAGGACTTGGAGCAAAGTCCCTGTGGCTGCATCATTGATTAGGTGTGTCATTGACTAGGGAGGCTGCAGGTGTGATGTATTGGGGAAATTAGTCCACACCGCCAGCACCCGCATGCGGGGTTCGGTTCATGCCGGGTGGGGGTCAGGCTCAGGATGCAGGGCTCATTCTCATTACAGATTATAACCAGGGACAGTGGATGCAGGGGTTGCTGCCTCTCTAGAGATGGTTAAATTCTTCCTTAAAACCTGAAGCCTTCCTCTCCAACTTTGGTCTTGAAAATAACTGTAAATCTGTCTTTTAAGACTCAGTTGCAGTTTAATTGAAGAGAATCTTGAGACTGCAAGGTGGACTTGAAAAAACTTGTGCTTTTTTATAACTACATTCCTGGGAGAATCAAGACTTTCCTGTCAAGGTCCAACTGAGAAGCCTCTGAAATAAGTTGGATGCTGGACTACATAACCCCCAATTTCATAGGTCCCAGGTATCAATATAGCTTCATTGTTCAGATTTGATAAGTAAATGTGATGAATCTGAACTATTAAGATCAATTGATACCAATAAAAAACTGACTTCATCTTTTATTTACTTTTTCTTATTTTTGTTATGAAAACTTTCAAACACACAGCAAAGTACAGGGAAGAGTAAGATGGACACACACATACCCACAAAACTGGATTTAACCCCTGGGGTATTGGATCAGCCTGACAGCAGCAGCTCTGTGTGTTGTGTCCACGGGCAGATCCCCAGCAGTTTAAGTGCACAATGAGTTTGTTGAATGAGTGAATAATTTTAACCACTATTTGCCATTTTATGAAGGAAAATGGAGTAATGTTTACAACCATGGCTGCTAGCACCATTGGTTCAGATCCTGTCTCTACCATACACAAGCTGTGTGACCTGGGGCAAATCCTGAACCTCTCTGTGCCTTGCATCCAATGGCCCCATCATTGACCATCTTTGCCTGAATCAATTATTCCACTAGGGATTGAAAGATGATCCTTTTCCAGTTCTAACAATCCTTCCACATTTATTAGCTAAGATTCCTCTCTTAAGAACTGTCATCAACCAGGGCTAAATAATTCTTATAGGGAAGGAAGGATACATATTTGTTTCCTTTTAATTGCTAGTTTTCAGAGTAAGAATTTTGTGCTTCCAATGGCTGCCAATACATTGTCCACCTCCCTCTCTCGCTCTCTCCGTCTACCTATACTTGTATCTCTCCTCTACCTCTTTCTCTGACACTCTTGTTTTGTCTTGTTCTGCTTTCTCTCTTTGGAATATCATTATAAACTTATGGGTTTCTTTTAAACATATTCCCTGTGTTGTAATCACTATTTTTTATGCTCAAACAGTCCCATTTTCAACAACGGGAGTCCTGACCTGTTGGCTCTTCTGTTTTTTTGACAGAACACCTACAGTCTTTGATAGCTTCTTAGCTTTGGGCCACAACCAGCTGTTCTAGGGCAGGCTCATTTGTATATTTCCTGCCCCAGACCAGGAATCGGAATTTTTTCCAGAGCCCTGGTTCCTAGTCATGAGGAATGAAGTATAGAGACCATAAATTGATTGCTATAGATGCTTTTTGCTCCTGGGCAATTTCAGTGGACAGCAACAGCACTAGCATTTTTTAAAAAACAAAGATCATAAGATCATACTGATATTTCCAATTCAAACTTACTGTTATATGGGTTTTATTTAATCCTTTGATTTCATAATGGTGTCTCTTTTTTTAAGCTGAAAATCTTGGGCCTTAACAATATAAAAGTAATTCATGAACTTGCTTCATTTTCCTGTATACTTTTTAAAGGCTAATACCAATATTACTAAAAATAATGACTTTCAAAATGAAATTTAATATTTTTTGCAGCCCTACTGTACCTTAAGTATATCAGTGTATCAATTAAAGATGTACAATCACAGTACTGTATTCTAAAGCAACAGTAAATAATTCTTTTCACTGTGTTGTTTTTTTTCCCAGCTCTATTGAGACATAATTGGTATTATAAGTTTAAGGTGTACACTTTTATTTGATATCCTTATATATTGTAAAATGATTACCACTGTAGTGTCACCTAATACCTCCATCATATCACATAACTATCATTTCTTTTCCTGGAGTACATTTAAGGTCTACTCTCTTAGCAACTTGCAAGTCTACACTACAGTGTAATTAAATATGTATTAATAATTACTAAGTAATAGTACTTGCTGTACTATATGGTTCTTTCACTTTTTTCCAATTTATATTTCTCTTGGGATTTTAAATTTTATTTCCTTATTTATAAATTTAATTTTATAAATTATACCAAAGTAGAAACCTAGACCAAGATAAATTCAGAAAAGTATCACTTCCATCCTGTCACTTCCTCTGTCTTCTATCTGTCCTTTGAGAGGTAATCATTTGTATTAGTTTTATTCAAAAACTAGCAGACTGTGGACTTCCCTGGTGGCACAGCGGTTAAGAATCCGCCGGCCCATGCAGGGGACACAGGTTCGAGCCCTAGTCCGGGAAGATCCCATGTGCCACGGAGCAACTAAGCCTGTGCATCAAAACTACTGAGCCTGCACTCTAGAGCCAGCAAGCCACAACTACTGAAACCTGCACTCCTAGAGCCATGCTCTGCAACAAAAGAAGCCACTGCAATGAGAAGCCCACGCACCACAATGAAGAGTAGCCCCCGCTCGCCACAGCTGGAGAAAGCTCACACACAGCAATGAAGCCGCAACTAGAGAAAGCCTGTGCACAGCAACGAAGACCCAATGCAGCCAAAAATAAACTTTTTTTAAAAATTATCAAACTGTGTATACAGATTTACACCTTGATTTTTTTCCATTTAACAATTTATCCCGGTTATTATTTCATATCTGCAAATAGATATCCCTCTCATTTATTTTATTAAGGAAAAATTTAAGTTCAGTATTTTGCACAGATCTTAAGCATAAAATTCAATGACTTCTGACAAATATATATGCTAATGTTACCAACATCTGAATCAAGATATACATTTAATAAAATATATCAATCAAGATTAATATTTATATACGTCATCTTAGAAAGTGCTCTTGTGCCCCTTCAAGTCAATCCCGATCATCACTCCAACAGGCAACCAGAAGTACACTTTCTATCGCCAGATAACTTTTGCCAGATGTTAAATTTCATACAAAATAGAATCAGCACGGAGTCTTGCTCAGAAAAATATTTTTGAGGTTCAAATATGTTGTTACATGTATTGGTAGTTTATTTTTTATTTCTGAGAAGTATTCCAATGTGTGGATATACTACAGTTTGTCCGTTCACCTATTGATGGATATTTGAACCGTTTCCAATTTGGGGTTAGTATAAACGAAACTGTTACTGACATTCTTATATGCATCTTTTGTGAACATGTGTTTTCATTTCTCTTGGGTGAATACCAAGAGTGGAATTACTGTATCATATACCAAGTTTATATCTAACTTTTTGATAAACTGCCAAAATGTTTTCAAAAGCATCTGTACCGTTTTGCATTCCTACCATTAATGTGTGCGAGTTCCAGTTCTACATCCCCATCAGCACTTGGTATTGGCAGATTTTGCTTTTCCTTTTTAACCATTTTAAAAGTTATGTAGTGGTATCTCATTGTGGTTTTAAATGGCATTTCTAAAACTAACTAGTGATGTTGAATCTTTTTCATGTGCTTTTTTTCTTTCCACATATATTCTTTGATGTATCTGTCAGATCTTTTGCCCATTTTTCATTGAGTTGTTTGGTTTGTTTTTATCGAGTCTGAGAATTCTCTACATATTCTGAATATAAGCTGTTCATCAGATAACTGATTTGCAAATATTTTCTCCCTGTCTGTGGCTTATCTTTTATTTCTCTTAAGTCTTTCTCAGAACAGAAGTTTTCAATTTTGAAGAAGCCAAAGTTATCCATTTTTTTTTATTGCTCACACTTTGTGTCATATCTGTAAAAACTTTGCTTAATTCAATGACACAAAATTTTCTCCTGTGTTTTCTTCTCAAATTTCATTGTCTAATATGATAGCCACAAACTACATGTGGTTATTTAAATTTAAATTAATTAAAATTAAAGAAAATTTAAAATTCTTTGGAAAGCACAAATATAGAATGTATACCCATTGTAGATGGGTATGTTTTATTGAACAGCATTGTTCTAGAAATTTTAAAGCTTTAGATTTTACATTTAGGGATCTTAAGGAGAAAAGTATGGATTCAGATTAGATTTGTTTATTTGGTTTTGTTTTGTTTTGTTTGTTTGTTTTTGGCACACAGATGTCCAATTGTTCCAGCATCATTTATTGAAAAGACTATCCTTTTTATATTGAATTGTCTTTGCACTTTGTCAAAATCAATTGGCCATATATATGTGGCCTATTTCTGTACTCTGTAGTCTACACTATCCTCCAACACCGCACTGTTTGGACTACTGTAGCTTTATCACAAGTCTTGAAACCAAATAGTATGAGTCTAAGTTGAGAAGTGCGCTCTACTCTTCTATTTTCTGGAAGCGTTTACATAGAGTTAGAATTAATTTTTGTTTAAATATATGGTAGAATTCACTTATCAAGCTGATCAGGCCTGGAGTTTTATAGCAAGACTTTTAACTACAAATTCAATTTCCTTAATAGACATACCACTATTTAAGGCTATTTCTTCCTGAGTGAACTAAAGTAGTTTGTGTCCTTCAAGGAATTTCCATTTTCATCTAAATTGTCAAATTAATAGACATAAAGTTGTTTTTAATATTTCCCTACTATCTTGTCATGTCTGTAGTAATTCCTCTTTCACATTCATAATACTGGTAATTTGTGTCTTTTTTATTCTTGCTCAGTTTGACTTTTAATTTTATCAATTTTATTGATAAAATTATTTCAATTTATTTTATTAAGTAAACACATCTTTTGGTTTTATTGATTTTCTTTATTACTCTTTATATTTTTAATTTTATCATTTTATGTTTTTATTGTTCTCTTTCACATACTGTTTTCCATTTAGTTTTGCTCTTTTTTTTCTATTTTCTTAGGTTATGGATGCAAAGTCTTTCACTTTTGTAACATAATTACTTAAATGTTTAATAAATTAATAAATGTTTAATATTTTATTAAATAATTTTAATGCTTGAAATTTCCCTCTAAATTCTGCCTTAGCTGCATCCCACAAATTATGATATGCTATGTTCTTATTTTCACTCAATTCAAAGTTTTTCTAATTTCCCTTTTGGCTTCCTCTTTGCTCCAAATGTTATTTAGAAATGTGGTGTTTACTTTTTGTTATTGATTTCTAGCTTAAATCTTTTATGATCTGAGAACATTTCCATTATTTCAATTCTTTGAAACCTTTGAAATCTATTAAAATTTTTCATAGAATAGTGTTTATCTTGATGAATGGTCCAGATGCACTTAAGAAGAATGTGCATTCTACTGTTTTTGAGTAGAATGGTCTAGAAACGTCAATTAGGTCACCTTGGTTGAAAGTGTTGATAGGTCTTCTATATCCTTAATGATTTTCTCTCTGTTTGTTCTGTCGATTACTGAGAGAGGAGCTTTGAAATCCCCAAGTATGACTATGGACTGGTTTATTTCTCCTTCAGTTTCAAGTCTTTGCTTCATGTTTTTTAAAACTCTGTTGTGATGTGAATAGTCACTTAAGATTATTAGATCTTGGTGAATGTACCTCTTTATAATTATTTACTGTCTCTATTCCTGGAAGGATTCCCTGTTTTGAAGTTTACTTTATCAGGTATTAGTATAGCCATGCCAAGCTTTTTTTTAATTTGTTTTTGCATGAAATAGATGTCTCTATCCTTGTGCTTTTGATCTATTTATATCTGTATATTTAAAGTGGATTTCTTGTGCATAACATGTAGTTGAGTATTATATTTTTATCCTATCTGACAATCTCTGCCTTTCACTTGGAATACTTAATCATTTATATTTAATGTGATTATTGATATCGTTAAATTTAGGTCAACCATGTTATTATTTATTTGTTGTTTATCTTCTCTGTTTCTATTTACTTCTAATTTCCTGCCTTCTTTTGGACTATTTTAGTACTTTGCAGTATTTTGTTTTAGTTTCTCTATTGGATTATTGGCTATATCTCTTTGTATTACTTTTTAGCATTTGATCTACAGATTATAGTATTTTTACCTAACTTATCATGGTCTACTTAGAGTTAATATTTTTGTGTCAGAGTTACTCCTCATCCTTGCCAACCCTTAGTATGGAGAATCTTTTTAATGTTAACCAGAGTGGTGGGTGTGTAGTGACATTTCATTGTGGTTTTAGTTTTCATTTCTCTGTCTAATGATGTTGAGCATCTTCTCATGTACTTATTTGCCATTGGTATGTCATCTTTGGTAAAGTATCAGTTCAAACCTGTTGGTCATTTTTTAACTGGGTTGTTTTCCTTATTACTCTTGAGCTGTATAGATTCATTATCTATTTGGGATAGAAGAGCTTTAGCAGATACATGTTCATAATATCTTATTATCTACATAATGCTTGTAATATCTGCAGATTTGTTCCCTTTTCCTTTTTCATTCCTCATATTGGTAATATGTTTTCTCTCTTTTGTTATTGATCAGTTTTACCAGGAGTTCATAAGTTTTACTTGTCTTCTAAAATAACCTACTTATAGGCATAGAGGGAACTTACCTCAACATAATAAAGACCATATATGACAAACCCACAGCCAACATTGTTCTCAATGGTGAAAAACTGAAACCATTTCCTCTAAGATCAGGAACAAGACAAGGTTGTCCACTCTCACCACTGTTATTCAACATAGTTTTGGAAGTTTTAGCCACAGCATTCAGAGAAGAAAAAGAAATAAAAGGAATCCAAATTGGAAAAGAAGAAGTAAAGCTGTCACTGTTTGCAGATGATTCTTTATACATAGAGAATCCTAAAGATGCTACCAGAAAACTATTAGAGCTAATCAATGAATTTGGTAAAGCAGCAGGATACAAAATTAAGGCACAGAAACCTCTTGCATTCTTATACACTAATGATGAAAAATCTGAAAGAGAAATTAGGAAAACACTGCCATTTATCACTGCAACAAAAAGAATAAAATACCTAGGAATAAACCTACCTAAGGAGAAAAAAGATCTGTATGCAGAAAACTATAAGACACTGATAAAAGTAATTAAAGATGATACAAAAAGATAGAGAGGTGTACCATGTTCTCAGATTGGAAGAATCAACATTGTGAAAATAACTATACTACCCAAAGCAATCTACAGATTCAGTGCAATCCCTATCAAACTACCAATGGCATTTTTCACAGAACTAGAACAAAAAATTTCATAATTTGTATGGAAACACAAAAGACCCTGAATACCCAAAGCAATCTTGAGAAAGAAAAACGGAGCTGGAGGAATCCGGCTCCTGAACTTCAGACTATACTACAAAGCTACAGTAATTAAAACAGTATGGTACTGCCACAAAAACAGAAATATAGTTCAATGAAACAGGATAGAAAGCCCAGAGATAAACCTACACATGTATGGTCACCTTATTTTTGATAAAGGAGGCAAGAATATACAATGGAGAAAAGACAGCCTCTTCAATAAGTGGTGCTGGGAAAACTGGACAGCTACATGTAAAAGAATGGACTTAGAACACTCCCTAGCACCATACACAAAAATAAACTCAAAATGGATTAAAGACCTAAATGTAAGGCCACACAATATAAAACTCTTACAGGAAGACATAGGCAGAACACTCTATGGCATAAATCACAGCAAGATCCTTTTTGACCCATCTCCTAGAGAAATGGAAATAAAAACAAAAATAAACAAATGGGACCTAATAAAATTTAAAAGCTTTTGCACAGCAAAGGAAACCATAAACAAGATGAAAAGACAACCCTCAGAATGAGAGAAAATATTTGCAAACAAAGCAACTGATGAAGGATTAATCTCCAAATTTTACAAGCAGCTCAATATCAGAAAAACAAAAAACCCAATCCAAAAATGGGCAGAATACCTAAATAAACATTTCTCCAAAGAAGATATACAGATTGACAACAAACACATGAAAGGATGCTCAACATCACTAATCATTAGAGAAATGCAAATGAAAACTACAATGAGGTATCACCTCACAACAGTCAGAATGGCCATCATCAAAAAATCTACAAACAATAAATGCTGGAGAGTGTGTAGAGAAAAGGGAACCCTCTTGCACTGTTGGTGGGAATGTAAATTGATACAGTCGCTATGGAGAACAGTATGGAGGTTCTTTAAGAAACTAAAAATAGAACGACCATATGACCCAGCAATCCCACTACTGGGCATATACCCTGAGAAAACCATAATTCAAAAAGAGTCATGTACCACAATGTTCATTGCAGCTCTATTTACGATAGCCAGGACACGGAAGCAACCTAAGTGTCCATCAACAGATGAATGGATAAAGAAGATGTGGCACATATATACAATGGAATATTACTCAGCCATAAAAAGAAATCAAATTGAGTTATTTGTATTGAGTGGATGGACATAGAGACTGTCATACAGAGTGAAGTAAGTCAGAAAGAGAAAAATAAATACCATATGTTAACACATATATATGGAACCTTAAAAAAAAAGGTTCTGAAGAACCTAAGGGCAGGACAGGAATAGAGATGCAAATGTAGAGAATGGACTTGAGGACGTGGGGAAGAGGAAGTGTAAGCTGGGACAGAGTGAGAGAGTGGCGTGGACATATTTACATTACCAAATGTAAAATAGAAAGCTACTGGGAAGCAGCTGTATAGCACAGGGAGATCAGCTCGGTGCTAGAGGGGTGGGATAGGGAGGATGGGAGGGAAACGCAAGAGGGAGGAGATATGGGAATATACGTATATGTATGGCTGATCCACTCTGTTGTAAAGCAGAAACTAACACACCACTGTAAAGCAATTATACTCCAATAAAGATATTAAAAATAAATAACCTACACTTGGCTTTATTGGTTTTCTCTATTGTATATTTGCTTTGTCTTACATTTATGCTTTTATCTTTCTATTTCTTCTCTTCTATTTACTTTGGCTTGATTTTCTTTTTCTTGCTTCTTGAAAGCTTAAGCTATTGATTGTTCAGCATATATATAATCTACAAGTATAATGATATATCTTCATTATCATTCAGTTTAAAATATTTTCAAATTTCCAAAATTCCATTGTGATTTCTTTTTTGAACCGTGGGTCACTTAAGTGTGTGGCTTAATTACTAAGCAGTTGGAGATTTTCTAATTATCGATTTGTTATTGATTTCTAGCTTAATTGCACTGTGGTCAGGGAACATACCTGGGATTTTTTCAATCCTTTGAAAATTGTTAAGCTGGCTGTATGAGCTCCTGTATGGTTGGCTTTGGAAATGCCCCATGTTCATTTATTCAAATGAGAAGAATGCAGTTCTGTCTTTTTTGGGTGCAGTGCTTTATAAATGTCAATTAGGTCAGTTTGATTAATTATGTTTTTAAGATCTTCTATATCCTGACAGATTATTTTGTCTGCTTGTCCTATCAGCTCCTGAGAAATACATCTTAATGTCTCTCACTAAGATGGACATGACTTTGTAACTTTTCCATTTTTATATTTTTCTCAGTTACGGGTCTGCCCTTGAAGTATAAATTTACAGAGTCATCTTGACCAGGAGTCCACTCTTATCTGCTTTATATACTAGAGTTCGTGAAATATTCCATTTGAAAAAAAGTTCCACGGCTGATAAAGAAAAGTGTTTGAAACTTGGCAGAGAGGGTTTCAAGAGAGGAAACATTGATAATGGAGTCTCTCCAGCCTAATAACCGAGAATAACATAAAGCACTTCGTGTCCCCAACTACCTCTCCACTGCTGCCTAAAATGCCATCTCTGGGGAAACATTCCTTTAGAAAGGCTGGGATTTTGAGCTAGAATGCTTCCTCTAGCTTCTGGAAGTGGAAATTAAAATGCAAATGAGTCACGCACTAAGTCTATCTTCTCTCTTTGTCAACTGAAATTGAGAGAGAGATGTAACTTGTCTGGAAAGAAATGAAAATTTCCTAGGATCCAGAGCAGGGAAGGAAAAACTGGCAAAGGCAAAGGAACGTGACAAAAGTACTCCGTGATCTCAGACTTTCAAAGAGTTGGCCTTGCAGGGTGGACGATCAAGGGTTTGCCTATATTTGGAATAATCTCCCCTATATTTGGAATAATTTGGTATAATATTCCCACCTATATTTGGAATAATCTCTCGCCTATATTTGGAATAAGCTCAGGGCCCAGAATATGCATCTTTGGCTCTTCATGCAGCTAAGATCTCTCTCCAAAAGAAAGGGACTTCTCTGAGCAACAGCGACCCTGACTTGGCGATTAGGGGCAGGTGACGCCATGATTCAGTGACGTATAAGCAGGCCAAATGAATGCTCTCTTGTGTAGAGCTGTTCCCCCGGGGTAGGGGTGGGAGCCAGGTTTGTCTACTCATCACTGTGTCCATGAGTCTAATTATTAATGATGTGCAGAACACCAGTCACATGCCCAGAGGCTACTGGGAAGGGACCCCACAGCTCTTGCTCTGGAAGAACATGCAATCCAGTTGGGAAGGCAATGGACTCATGAACAACCAGAGAACAAGGCAAGGTAACTCAGGGAAACTCAAGAGTCAAAGCAAGTGCTATAGAAACTCAGGGTTGAAGGGCTTAGGGAAGACTGAAGTCATCAGGAAAGGCTTCACAAAAGGGGTATGCTTCACCGGACCCTTGGAGGATGGTCAGGACAGAGAAGGAACAAGAAGACACCATTCCAAGAAGTGGGGACAATGTGATCAGGGCAGCAGGGGAGGCTGAAACAGACTTTGCGGTAACTGGTCAAAGCAGTAAGCAGGAAAGTCTGCCAGACAGAAATCTGCAAAGAAAACCTTCTATTCTTGGATGTTCAAGGATCTCTTTCTGAGCTTTATTGAGTTATAACTCATATGAGATACAATTTACCATTTAATTTGTACATCTCAATGGTTTTTAGTTCACTGAGTTGAGTGACCATCAACACAATTTATTTTAGAAAATTTTCATCACCCCACAAAGAAACCCTGTACCCATGTTAGGAGCCATTCCCCATTTCCCACCAACCACCCCAGCCCCAGGTTAGCACTAATCTGCTTGCTGTCTCTTTGGATTTGCATATTCTGAACATTTCATATAAGTGGAATCTCTTATGGGATGAATTGTATCCTCCCCCCCAAATCCATATGTTGAAGTCCTAACCCCCAGTATCTCTGAATGTGATCTTATTTGGAAATAGGGCCATTGCACATGTAATTAGTTAAGATGAGGTCATATTAGGTAAGGCAGGTGCCTGATCCAATATGACTTCTATTCTTATGAAAAGGGGACATTTATACACAGAAACAGACATGCACAGAGGGAAGATAACATGAAGACACGGAGAGAACACCATCAACAAGCCAAGAAATGCCAAAGATTGCCAGAAAACCCCCAGAAGATAGAGGACAAGCATGGAACAGAAGGAACCAGCCCTGCTGACACCTTGATTTCAGACTTCTGGCCTCCAAAACTGTGAGAGATTAAATTCCTGTTGTTTAAGCTCCCCTACTTTGTGATGCTTTGTTATGGCAGCCGCAAGCAACTAATTTGATATCTGGTCTTTTGTGACCCTCTTCTTTCATTCAGCATAATGCTCCCAAGGTCCATCCATGTGGTAGCAGATGTCAGCACTTCAGTCCTTTTTGTGGCTGAATAATATTCCATTGAATGGATATACCAAGTTTTGTTTATCATTCATTGGGTGATGGATATTTGAGTTGTTTCTGCTTTGGGACACTAGGAATTATGCTCCACATATGACTTTTTGTATGGACAGCTGCTTTTATTTCTCTCAGGTGCATATGTAGAAGTAGAATTGCTGGGTCATATTGCTATATGACCCAGCAATTCAGTAACCTTTTGAGGAACTGCCAGACTGTATTCCAAAGTGGCTGCTCCATCTTACATTCCAGCAAAAAATGAGGATCCCAATGCCTCCACATCCTCACCAACACTTGTTATTATCTGTCTTTTATATTGTGGCCATTCTTGTGGGTGTGAAATGCTCTTTAAGAATCTGTCCTTTGTTTTTTTTCACAGCCAGGCTGCACACAGAGGGCCATGATTTTAAGATATATCGTGCTATTGACAATCCTAAGACCTATGTCCTTTCTGACCAAATACTACTTTTACCAAACTCTAAAATCCCCTCCATTCCACCTGAAAATCAACCAAGAGGACGCGGCACCAAGTGACCTTGTCAGCCCCGTGGTCCCCAGGCCTGACCCTTGCAATTACGGGGTGGGTGCGGGGAGCAGCGGAGACCCCACCAGCTGTGTCTCACATCCTTCCTTGCAGTTACTATAGAAACTGTCATAGCCACAAGCTCTCCCTCACCTTCTAGATGTTAATAAACAGCCTCATTATTTTGCAGAAAGCAGTTTGGAAAATCGGCAGCCTCACCGTTTCATCCTGGTCCAAATTAATGAGGAAAGATTGTAGGAGGTTTTGTTTTTTTATCGACCATGAAAAGTGGAAGAGTTATGGCCATTTGTGGACTTTGGCTGTATTTATATTTTATGTATTAGAAAGTGATTTCCACCTCCATTACACATCGCTAATGCCCCCGTTACATTAAAGGTATGGACCAGGAATATTTTTTGCCCATCAAACCACCCAATAAATTGTGGTGAAAGATATGAGGAAGGATAATGTTTAATGGTCAGCTGGACTGTGACGCTGGGGGAAAGAGAAATCTGTTTCTCAGCCAATGTCACTAAGAAGAGGAGGTCTAGCAGTTTCTCTGTAAGGAGGGAGTTGGTTAAGGTGGGGAGCCTTACAGGTGGAGCTTTCAGTCTGGGCCAACCCAGAGTTCACCATTAGTGAGCCAGGAATCACGGTAGAAGTGAATCTGCCCTAAATATCAGAGGTCCCTCTATGCACAGAGCAGATGTAAAGAGAGAGGAGGCCCTGCTCTGGAGTCGTTCACTCAGCTGCCCCTCTGCAGGGTCATTGTGAGGACTGAAGAGCACACACGTGAAGCTCCTGGTGCATAGAGGGTGCCAAGCAAACCGTCAGTCCCCTACGGCTGGCAGGATGTCACAGGCCCAGAGAGTGGTCCCAGGGAGAAGAGTTACGGGCAAAAGCTGACAAGCTCTTGCCACAAGAAGTGAAGGAGGAAGAAAGGATAGGAGAGCCAAGGACTGGCACGGTGTGAAACCATCAGTGGAAACACAGCGTGGCCAAGGTCACGGGTGCAAGCTCTGGGACCCAGACCACCTGGTTCTAATCACAGCTCCACCATGTGCTGTTCTGCCTCTCTGGCCCCTGACCTGGCTTGACTCCATGTCAGCATCTAAAAAGCATCTTAAAAAACTAAAAATAGAGCTACCATATGATCCTGCAGTCCCACTCCTGGGCATACATCTGGAGAAAAACATGGACCGAAAGGACACATGCACGCCAATGTTCATTGCGGCACTCTTCACAATGGCCAAGACAAGGAAGCAACCTAAATGTCCATCGACAGAGGAATGGATAAAGAAGATGTGGTACATACGTACAATGGAATATTACTAAGCCATAAAAAGAACAAAATAATGCCATTTGCAGCAACACACATAAACCTAGAGATTGTCATACTGAGTGAAGAAAGTCAGACAGAGAAAGAGAAATATCATATGATATCGCTTACATGCAGAATCTAAAAAGAAATGATACAAATGAATGTATTTACAAGACAGAAAGAGACTCCCCCACTTAGAGAATGAACATCTGGTTACCAGGCAGGAAGGGTGGGGGGAAGGGATAGTTAGGGAGTTTGGGATTGACACGTACACACTGCTATATTTAAAATGGATCACCAACAAGAACCTACTGTACAGCACAGGGAACTCTGCTCAGTATTATGCAACAACCTAAATGGGAAAACAGATAGAAAAAGAATAGATATAGATACCGGTATATGTATAACTGAATCACTTTGCTGTACATCTGAAACTAACACAACCTTGTTAATCAACTATACTCCAACATAAAATAAAAAGTTAAAAAAAGTGAAGATTATTGTGAGGACTAAAAGACAAGGTATATGTGCAGGACTGGCACATAATAAATGCTTAGACGTTTAGTAAATGTTAAGTGACAGTGTTCGCAGTAACAGCAGCAGCTGTGGGACAAAGGTGGTTTTCAAGGCCAGAGAAAAATGGGCCAGGAACCAAGAGCCCTCCGGAGCCTCTGGAAGGCTGCCATGAAAATGTCACTGATGGCTTTTCTGCGGCCCTGGGGACGCTGGGCATGGCGGCAGGCTGTGTTCCTTCTGTGGGCATCGGTTCCAGAGCTGAAAGCATCCTGTGTGAGAAAGCCTTCCTTTGCTTTAGCTCCAGCTTACCTGTCACAAGCTCTCGTGCTCCTAAGCCTGGATCCTAAGATTTGGAGGACAGATTACTTTCCTGCCCTGCCAGCCTGGTGTGTGCCTTGCCTGAAAATTCTCGCATGTTGTCATGGGATGTTCACCAACTGCTTCCACGTATATTCCCTCTTGGAGTCTCACAGAGGTGGATGGCTTTGCACAGGTACAGTCTGGGAGACCGGCTCAGGGACATGTTCTGGGGAAAATAATGACCACGGGAAAATCAAAGACAGGAGAGGGTGACGGAAGGAGGAAGCTGATTCCAGAGGAGTCAAAGGCTGGAAGAGCCAGGACTTGGGAAACCATGAGACATAGCAGGGAGCAAAAGAGAAGATTCCAGAAAGATTCCAAATTCCAGCCTGGGGTCCATTCACAGAGACAGGGGAGGGTGACGGAAGGAGGAAGCTGATTCCAGAGGAGTCAAAGGCTGGAAGAGCCAGGACTTGGGAAACCATGAGACATAGCAGGGAGCAAAAGAGAACATTCCAGAAAGATTCCAAATTCCAGCCTGGGGTCCATTCACGGAGACAGGGGAGGGGTTGGGGGACAGAAGAGGTCTAGGCAGACAGAGATGGAGGGGTTGGCAGGAAATCGCAGGAGTGAGGACAGATTCTGTGGCATCAGCTCTCAGGACAGGACGGGCCACCAGGATGACTTGGGCTGCACCGTTGGAGGGGTGGGGGC
The DNA here is from genome assembly GCF_026419965.1 of Kogia breviceps. Classification (NCBI taxonomy): domain Eukaryota; kingdom Metazoa; phylum Chordata; class Mammalia; order Artiodactyla; family Physeteridae; genus Kogia; species Kogia breviceps. The sequence continues at coordinate 198,673,655 of NC_081310.1, read as the reverse complement.
TGGCCCTGCATGCATAAGGTGAGGAGCCCGTGAAGGAGACCGACGTTGGCGTCACAGGTCAGGACAGCCAAGCTTTGTAGGTGGCGGCGATCGCGGAACACCAAATACCAGGGGAAGGAGCGTTTTTCTGCTGGATTTGGGAGCGACAGAGGGTAATTTGTGTCTCCACCTAAGAGTGAATGGGGGCGGAGGATGTGATCAGTCAGACCGCACGGGGAGAGGAGCGTGGTGGCGGTGTAGCCAGAAGTCAAGGGCAGGCGGCCAAGACTCTACTGGACGGTGTTGATCTGTTGAAGAGAAAGAACCTAGAACCTGGGGGACTAAAGATGCCAGAGGAAGAGCTGTGATGTGTAGGGAGGCCCAGACCAAGACCCTCTGCCAGGCTCCGGCCACCAGTCAGACCTCCAGCGAGGGGACCTTGGAGGGGCGTGGCTGAGGGCGTGATGGGAGTCCCGGGGGGCCACGGTCCACATCCTCAAGGGCGCCGGCCTGACTCAGGTCTGGGAAAGGCCACCAGGAAGGGGACTGAGGCCGTGCACACAGCCCCATGGCTCGGACTCCCAAGACAGACGTCCTCCCTGTGGAAACAACAAGGCCATAGCTCAGACGGCACAACGACAGACCAACTGATGCAAGAGAGGGAACAAATGGTGACAGGACACAGCCAGAGGCTCCCAGCCCCTCCTCGTAGCCACGCAGTGAAACGGCCGGTTAAGACTCCAGCAGAAGTAGGGCCAGCAGCCTGGTGCCCCACAAGGTAGAAAACCACCTGGCAGCAGCAATCTCTCCTTCTCCGAGAATCTGAAAACTGGTCCATGGCTGAGGGCTTTCCCCCTTTTTTCCTTTTTGGGGCATTTCCTTAGCCCAGAGCCTGCAGACCCCACAGCTCTGTGGGCAGCATTGCCGGGCGCTGGTGCGATGCAGGGCTGGCCCCCATGCGGGGGTGGGGTGGGGCGGAGAGGAGAGAGGCCCCAGCAGGAGCAGAGGCTGCAAGCCTGCTCGTTCAGGAAAGAGCTACTAACACATTCGGTCATAAGCATCCGTGGTGCCAGCTGCCCTGGTGCCACAGAAGCAGAAAGAATGAGGCTGAGAGGAGCTGTATTAAAATGGACAGATCATGACTCAGAACAGAACAAACCTCAGGCCCCAGGAAACGGCCAACTGCCTGTTTTCTCCCTGGGTCGGTATTTTCATCCAGGCACCACGTGTGTGCAGACGTTAAGAGAACGCACTCATAATCTCACCCCATGTGTAAACTACGTACACCCAGAATGCAGAGAACCGGCATGCGTTACTGCTGCTCCCAAGATATCTGCCTCATCTCTGCGTTGGTTTGCTGCCCACCCACCTCCACGCAGCAACTGTGGCCTCATCAGGTGGGCAGGGCTGGACTCAGATCGAACGTGGGGCTGACACTGCTCTTGGGACCCGTCATGCACTCAGGAGCGCGTGGGGCAGGGCCGTTCAGTGCAGGTAGGAGAGGCTCTTCCTTGCGTTTGCTCATCAGGTCCCTGGTGAGTCCCTGTCATCCTCCTGGTGCTTTCACTCCAGTGCGGAGAGACAGTCAAGAGCAATACATCATACGCCAGATGCTTTGGGGAAAATAGGTGATGGTGGGGAGGCTCAGGGGTGCCTGGGCGGAGGGAGGGACATTTTTAAAAGGGAGGAAGGGACGGGGCTCCCTGCAAAGACACCTGAAGGAGGTAAAGAGGTGGCTAACGCGGACACCTGGGTAATGAGCTTGCAGGCGGCCCACCTGCGGCTCGAAGGCCCTGCCACGCGAGGGTGGCCGGAGGGCTTGAGGGACAAAGGCTGGGGCAGTAGGGCGACGGCAGACGAGGCTCGGGGGAGAAGAATGGCGAGGCTCTGGGAGCTGCCCGGGGCTGCTGCCTGGGCTCTAGAGGCCACTGGAAGATTTGGGCTTTTCTGTAAGTCCACTGGAGACTGTATTTATTTCCTGTGGTTGCTGTAACTCATCGTCACAAATTAGGTGGCTTAAAATAACAGAAATGTTTTCTCTCATAGCTCTGGAGGCCAGAATTCCAAAATCAAGGTGTTGGCAGGGCCATGCTCCCTCCAGAGGCTCTAGGGAAAATCCGTCCTTGCCTCTCCCAGCTCCTGGGGGCTGAAGGCAATCCTCGGCGTGACAGACACAGGTCTCTCCGATCTCCACTTCGCCTTCAGGGGGTGCTCACACAGCCCCCACCCACACCCCCTGTGACTCCATCTTCTCCCCTCCTCGTAAGGACCAGTCATTGCACTTAGGGCCCATTCTGATCCAGTATGACTGCACCTCGATCCTGAACTAATGACACCGGCAAAGACCCTATTTCCAAATAAGGCCGCATTCTGAGGTTACAGGTGGACGTGAATGTTTGGACACTATTCAACCCACTACAGGAAACCCTGGAGGGTTTTGGGAAGAGGCAGGATGTGACCTGACTTGGGTTTTTAAAGTGTCCTTTTGGCTATGTGGAGAACAGGCTGTAGCAGCAGAGTTGGAAACAGGGAGTCAAATTTGGATGTTTGCTGCAATCATCCAGACAGGTGATGGGGTGGCCTGGTGTGGTGATGGCTGTGGAATTGAGGGAAGTGGTTGAATTCTGGGTCAATCTTGAAGGTAGAACCAAGAAGGCTTGCTGACAGATTGGATTCCTTTGCCTGCTAGCCCAGGCTCCCCACCAACTAATTTCTGTGCTCTGGACTCAAGTCATTCCCTCCCGCTACTCGGCACTCCTCAAGGCTGCCTATCGCATGCCATCAGCTCTCCATCCATCAGCAGACTGCTGCGCTGGCTAGCTGTACCCCAGGGGTCTGTTCTCTTCCGTCATGGCCATTGGTCCACATGGCTTAGTCCCCCTCGCCCCCTCCGTGGCTGAAGCCGGCAGCCTGTGTCGCCCTGGCCAAGGTGAGAACGGCAGATGGGCCCTGGGGCCCGAACTGAGGTGCTGGTCCCACAGCCCAGCCCACCTGTTGCTTTTATGTGGCAGGGCACGTCGTAACCCCCAGTGGTGGACAGTGGCCCCTCAGGGTCCTCAAGGCCCCCGGGGGTAGTCGAAGTCCTGATACTTCATGCCCACTAGAGAGGCATGCTTCACGGGGCGAGAAATATTAAAACACCTGCCATGAAGCTCCTTTGAATACCTGGCACCTAAATCTCGGGTACCCGGGGGCTCCATGGAAGACAGGTTGACCGTGGACCACTGAGGAGACCTGATACATTGAAAATGGTGGTCCTCACCAGGTGCAGAAGTTTTGACAGGAAGCTACATCCAGTAAGGAGCGGATGTTGCCTTGAGAAAACCACTGGTCTTCTTTCAAGGGAAAGAAACTGTACAGCAGTCATACAGGCTGTGGGTGTTCTAGAGGCGGGTATAGAGGGATTGGAGGAAACGCAAGGGGCCGCAGCCCATCAGTAAGTCAATGTCCTAAACAAGTAACGCCGAGTTCAGCTGAGGTTCAAGGAGAGTCTGTTTCATTACTTCCCCTGTGCAGGCCTCTTGGGGGGCCGATCAGGAGCCGCCCGCGGTCAGCTCTAAAGCCATGTTAATTATGTCTGAGCCCCACGTCAAAGTCAGGGCACAGAGCCTCAGGAGCTGCACTCCCTGCCAGGCCACTAGGAAATTTAGAAAGGGCCCTCCCACCCCCGCCCTCACCCCCCGCCAAAAAATCTCTGGGTGATTTTCAAGACTCTCAATTAGGACTGGACTTTCCACTTCTGCCAGAGAGCTGAGTTCCCCAGATGTCTAAAAAGTGGGTGTTCAAGCATCGTCACCCCCAGGCAGAGCAAATGGCAGCTCCAGTGACTCAAGAAGCAGCCGTGGGCGAGGAGCCTGCTACCTGCAGCTCTAAGAGGAGTGGGGCTACACCTGCCTCCAAGCAGCTCAGCCGAGAATCTGACGCCGAGGCCTAACCCACCAGGCAACCGGGGTGTTCAGCCCCCTCTCTCTCTGGGAGCATCCACGGGCATCGCCGGGCAGGCTCTCAGAGACCTCATACGTGCACAGAGCCTGCCCGCTGCAGGGTCCCAGAGCAGAGATATTCTGTTTTGTCTTCAGGCAGACAATGGGTTTCCAAACCTGTCTGCTATACAGACCCCTCAAGGAGGCACAGGACCTCAGAATCATCTCATTGCTGTGGAAGAAAAGACCTCACCAAAATGAACGATGTTGCCTTTTCCCAGATGCCTCTCAGTAAAGAAGAGAACAGACCATTTTCTAGCTAATGTTTTTCCAGATGTGTGTAACTACAGAAATATTTGCACAGTTTGCCTTAAATTATTTTTGGAACAACTTCAGGTTTAAATAAATATCAAAATAATAATATATTCATAGAGTTAGAATCATAGGCTACCCGTGTTTCAATCCTACCTTTTCACTTCAAGTTAAGGCATCAGTGTTTCCCCCATATTCTTATGGATTCATAAGTCTAATTTTTATGTTTCTTCAAGCACTATTAATTAACCGAATGCTTTTTTTTTGCAGTTGGTCTTTTAATTCCAGGGTTCTTATGTTGTAAATGTTTCAGTGAACATATGGAATAAGTTATTAATTATAAAGGCATCCACGTTTCCTCTTTGCCAGGTCTTGTGCAACTGGGCTCGAGGATGAGGAGCTGGCACAGTCTCTGTCCTCCAAGAGTTTGCAATTTATGGAGGGGAGGGTGGTGGAGGAGCGAGAGGACTAAATATCCAGCAATGAAGGAAGAGTGCAAAAGCACATACAAACAGGAGGAAAAATGTCGGTGCAAAAAATAAAAAATACATGAATAAAAATATTTAAAAGGTGGTACCAACCATAAATAAAGGTGGGTGTGGGTGTGGGAGCGTGTGCATCACACACTAACTCCAGAGAAATCTAATTCCTCAGAAAGACTGACAGATGTCGGCCTGATGTAAACATCAGTCACAGCAGAGCCACTGAGAAGGCTCTCTGGCCATACTTTGTGTGTTGCAGGAGAATGCCGTCCAGCCTGCATCTTTTTTTTTTTCAAATAAATTTATTTATTTATTTGGCTGTGCTGGGTCTTCATTTCTGCGCGAGGGCTTTCTCTAGTTGCGGCGAGCGGAGGCCACTCTTCATAGCGGTGCGCGGGCCTCTCACTGTCGCGGCCTCTCTTGTTGCGGAGCACGGGCTCCAGACGCGCAGGCTCAGCGGCCACGGCTCACGGGCCCAGCCGCTCCGCGGCACGTGGGATCCTCCCGGACCGGGGCACGAACCCGCGTCCCCTGCATGGGCAGGCAGATTCTCAATCACTGCGCCACCAGGAAAGCCCCAGCCTGCATCCTTTGTACTGAGATTCCCAGGAGCCAGTGTTGCCTCGAAGGGACGGGAACGCTGGATATAGACCAAAGCTGTCACTGCACGTGTGTCTGATGCTCTCTGAAGCCACCTGGCCCAGGGAGGAAGGTGGAGGCGGTTATCAGCAGATAATGACTCGTTCCCCCCGTGGCCCCTGCACTGCAGGATCAAGGGCATACCTGGCAGCCTGTGTTCCCCTGGTGCTGAGCGGATTGATGTTCTCTGTGCCGGGCACGTTGCCCTGCTGGCTGTTAAGGTTCACAGCTGTATACGGAACACAGCAGACTGTGAAATGTAATAAATCTGGAGTTGCCTCTCAATTTCACCAATAATAATTAGACAATTAAAATGGAAATGTCACCACAAACCCGTAAAAACTCTTAAGTACAGGGTGGAAAGCTCTCTCAGGAAGAGGAATGGCTTTTGTCTGTGCAAAACACCCAGGGTGGACGTGCCGTCAGACGTTACTCGGGACAATCACCGCGTCCTGATAGCCCAGCTCGGACCTGATTCATCCCAGGGCCAGCTGTCTTTACGTGTCAGCAAGCTAACACAACTGCGTAATCTAGCCTGCTTTATGGAGCCTGTAACACGTGGCTGGGGGCTGAAGCCACTGCTCCAATAAGGCAGAGGGGAGCAGAAAGCATGCCCAGCCACAGCTCGGCTTCTCCTTGCCCAGCACCCTGGCCACAGGACATCCGCTTGGCCAAACAAGGGGAAGACTGGGAGATTATGAACAAATTGGGTACCATCTGGCTTGCATTTTGGAGAGCTGGAACCGGAGGCTGTGCACCACTCATGGCAGAGTTCCGCCGTGGGAGGCCTCTCTGGCCGGCTCTGGCCCTCTGCCCCTGAGTGCCAGCCGGCCTTGTTCCCTCGCGGTGGCCATGAGTTCCCTCACGAGGTAACCTAACTGGAAAGAAACCCAAACTTACCCCAAATCAGCAAAATATGGGGAAACTATCCACATCATTGCAAAATGATTACGTGTGTCAATAAATAACGATATTTAGCACTTTAGACCAAAATGGAGTAACAAGGGACCAGATTTACCTTCCTGCCTGAAACAGACAAAAAGCTCTATGAGTCAGGGGTTCTCCAAAGAGACAGAACCAATGGGATGTGTATATAAATATATACGTATATAGAAAAAGGGTTATTACAAGGCTTTGGCCCATGTGATTACAGAGGCTGACCAGTCGCAAGATCTGGAGGCTGAACAGGCAGATGGAGACCCAGGAGAGCCGATGTGTAGCTCAAATTTTAAAATGATCAAAAATATTCAGGACTTGAACATCAGCAGTGAAGCAATCCCTGAGAGATGGGAAAGAGGCAAAAACCCTACAATTGCCCCAGCTGACTGCTTCATGTTTCCAGGCCACGGCACGGACAGAGAATGGTGGATGTCCGTCTTCTCCCTGAGTGGAGAAAGCTTAGCTGAGGGTCTCGGGAGACCAGGGCAGCAGTTTTCAGCTCAGAGCACCAGAGAAGAGAGAGTTGTACAGAGATGGAGAACTCTGGAGACCCATAGATCGTCCCTGAGTTTTCAGCTGAGTACTGGTCAGCACACATGTGTGAGGAGATTAATCAGGTCCACAGAAAGACCCGTGCAAGGATTAGAGGGAAGAGAATTCTGTGCTCACACAAGGCAGGGCTGCTGCCAATACCCCAGCTGGACCAGAAAACTTCATAATTCACAGGGCCTTGGGTAGAATACACAGAGGGGTCCTGCCTCAGTCATGGAGAATAATTATCCCTCGACTGAGCACAAATCAATGACCTCAGCTTCCACTTCAAGAAACTAAGAAAAGAGGGAGAAATTAAATCCAAAGTAAGTAGAAGAAATGAAATAATAATCAAAGCAAAAGCCAGTGATATAGAACAGTGGAAAAAAATCCATGAAAGAAAATGTTCGCCTTTGAGAAAACCAGTAAGACTGGTCAACCTCTAACCAGACTGATTAGAACAAAAAAGAGAGAAGACACAAGTTACCAATATCAGGAATGACAGAAGTGACATCACAACAGATTCTACAGATGAATAAGTGAGTTTAGCAAGGTTGCAGGATATAAGATCAGCATACAAAAGCTAACTGTACTTCCATATACTGGCAATAAACAATCAGAAATTGAAATTTAAAATAATAACATTAACATAACTTCAAAAATGAAATACTTAGGGATAAATCTGATAAAAATGTGAAAAATCTGTACACTGAAAACTATAACACATTGCCGTGATAAATTAAAGAAGATCTAAATAAATGGAAAGATATATGGTGTTCATGTGTCATAATATTCATTATAGTTAAGATGACAGTTTTTTCCTATTGGATCTAAAGGTCTAATGTGACCCCATTCTAAATGACAAGCTTTTTGTTAGAAATTGATGAACTGATTTTAAAATTCATATGGAAGTGCATACAAAGGACCCACAATAGCCAAAACAATTTTGAAAAATAATTAGTTGATTTCAAGATTTATGATAAAGCTACAGCAATCAAGACAGCGTAATGTTGGCGTCAATATCGACAAAAAGGTCAATGGAACAAAATAGAGAGCCCAGAAATTAACCCACAAATATGTGGATAACTGATATTTTCACAAAGATTCAAAGGCATTTGAATGGAGAGAGGAAAATCTTTTCAATAAATGGTGCTGTAACAGTTACTCATACGCAAAAAAAAAAAAAAAAAAGCATTGATTCACACCTGCACCATATATAAAAATCAACTCAAAATGGATCAGCATTCTAATTATAACACTTAAAAAATATAAAACTACAAAACTTCTAGCATAAAAGCTTTGTGACCTTGGAGTAGACAAAGTTTTTTTTTATGTGACACCAAAAGCATGATCCATTGAATAGTAAATTAATAAATTGGACCTCATAAAAATGTACAGCTTCTGCTCTTTGAAAGATACTGTTAATGAAATGAAGAGACAGCTACAGACTGAGAAAACAGTAGTTGTTTTCTACTGATAAAGCCCTTGTATCCAGAATATATAAAGGACATATTTTTTAAATGACCCAATTTTTTAAATGGCAAAGTGGGTATCTATTTGAATAGATACTTCACCAAAGAAGATGTCCAGATGGCAAATGAGTACGTAAAGATGCTCAACATTATAAGTCATTAGGGAAATGCAGATTAAAATCACAAAGAGATCCCACTACACATCCATTAGAATGTTTAAAATAAAAAATCCTTAGCATAGCAAGTATTCATGAGTATGTAGAGGAACTGGACCTTTCATGCATTGCTAATGGGAAGGTAAATGGTACAACTATTTTGGAAAGCAGTTTGAAGTTTCTTTAAAAAGTTAAGCCATATGATTTAGCCATTCCACACCTAGGTATTTACATTTTCGCAAGAAGAAGGAAAGCATATGTTCATACAAAGAGCTGTATGCAGATATCCCTGGGAGCTTAATTTGTAACAGTCAAAAAACTGGCAACAACCCAACTCCACCAACAGGTGAATGGATAAATGTTTCATGGAATATACTACTTAGTAATTTTAAAAAGGAATGAACTATGGAGACATGCTACAACATGAATGAATCTCAAAATAATTATGCTGAATAAAAGAATCCAGACCACCACTGCCCCCCCCCAAAAAAATGATAGCACATACACTACGACTCCATTTCTATAAAATTCTAGAAAATGCAAACTAACCTATAATAGCAGAAAACAGACCAGTGGTGACTAGGAAAATATGGGAGGGGGACACAGGAGTGGCAAAAGGAAAGGATTTTAAAGCACCGTGAGGAAATGTTTAGGGTAGCAGATATGTTCATTATCTTTATTGTTTTCATGGTATATTAGTTTGCTAAGGTTGCCTTAATAAAGTACCACAGGCTGAGTGGCTTAAAAAACAGAAAATTATTTTCTCTGGGGGCTGGAAGTCTGAGATCAAGGTGTCAGCAGGGTTGGTTTCTCCTGAGGCATCTCTCCTTGCCTTATAGATGCCATCTTCTCTCTGTGTCCCCACGTGGTCTTCCCTCTTCCTGCACCTGTGTCCTAATTTCTTCTTCTTATGGGGACAAGAGTTATATTGAATAAAGACCCACCTTAATGACCTCATTTTAACCTAAATGCCTCTTAAAGGCCCTGTCTCCAAATGCAGTCACTGTCTTTGTTTCTGGGGGTTAGGACCCAAACATGTGAATTTGAGGGGGGGGCACACCATTCAGTCCGTAAGAGATGGTTTCACAGGTGTACACCTATGATAGATTGTTCGCCTTAAAAATGTGTGATTTATTGTACGTGAATTATATGTCAGTAAAGCTGATTTTTAAAAAATACGTTACTCTCAGGTTTTGTTTGTGTTTGTTTAATAAAGAACTCTTCCATTGCGTAGGATTTAACTCATCAAAGTATGGTTTGAGCACAATTGTTAGGAATAAAATAGCTTCCTAAAATAAGGCCTGTCTGTGTGTTTCTTTTCCCCATTTCTTGTAACTTTTCATGCTTTGCTGTACTAGCTTCACCCTGGAGACAGACGACCCTGCAGTCCACATAAAGGACAAGCAGGAGATGCGGCGCTCTCCGTGGTCCTGTAAAAGACCGATTGAGGGATGAAAGCAGCCATTTCCAGGCTCAGCTTGGGCTGGCAGGGCTCTCTCTCTTGTTAACCTCTCACCTTTATTTCTCAGAGCCTCTGGTAGCTAAACAGTCTCCCTGAGAGTCTGCCTGGACCCACATGAAGGACGTATTGCTTCCCCGTAAGCAACTGGCAATTCCTGGAGAGAAGAGCTAAGCTTGCCATCACCCTCGGTCTGTCCACAAATGTCCACATGTGCATGACGTCGCAATCATTTTCAAGAAAACACTGGGGCTTTACAGATTTCTCTTCTTCTATCCATCCTTCCCAGAAGATGTCTCTTCCCCCTAATTTGTCTCGGGGCATCCGTCTGCCCAGGAATTGCTGGACAGAAGCTCCTGAAGGGCCTCTTTTCAGGCAGTTCTTGAGCTTGCTTTAGTTCGAATGACACCATGGCTTAGAAAAACAAGTAAGCCTGGGAGGGAAGGGCCACATCCAATTCAAATATGTAAGTCAGGGAGGACAGGTCTTCCTAAAGCAGCCTCTACCCTGTTCTCTATCTCATTAGTCTGTTTATTTCCTGCAGAGCATTTAACACAAAATGCCGGCGTCACTCACTAGGATCCAAGCCCTATAGAGCACGGGGCTTGTTTTTCTCATCTGTTGCAGTATCCCAAATATCTAACAAAACCTGACATATGGTGGATCTCAATAAATGTTTGTTAAATGAATAAATTGGGGTATAAACTCTTATGGGATGTCCTGAGCTACGGGAAGGCTCCTGCCTGGAGAAAACCCCTTGCATGGCTTCCCCTGTATTTATAATAGTGGGCTAATACTTTGCTTTAGGAGCTGCCTTGGATGCCTGCCCAAGGGTGGGTACCTGTACCTTTCCCTTACCTCAATCAGAGCAATTCATTTTTGCCATTTTAATATGTTGTGATTCCATGAAAAATTTCGTCTAGAAATCAAAGGATATCATTATTTTTAAGTGTCTACAAATCACTGATCTAGACTTACACTGAGAAAGAAATCATGCCATTTTATTAGATGTTTTTGCAAAGCCAAAGCAATGGCACCCTTCAAGAGGATATTCCCTTTAAGATCTCACAAATGGAGGCTGCAAATATTTTCAATATCACTGAATGTTAAGAAAGTTTTACAGACCACAGATTTGTTGATTCCAAAGTCTGAGGTTGGACCAGAGAATGTCTATCTTGTTAAATTGGCACCTCTCTCTCCTTCTCTGCTTTCCTCAGAAGCTGTGTGAGACAGGCATAACGCTGCCCAGACAGAAAGCAAAAGAAACTGAAGGAGCAAAAGAGGTGGCAGAGGCGGCTGAGAGGAAACTTGGCTGCCTGTAGGGTGGGCTGGAAGGTGGCAGTGATGACAAAGTATGTGCAGGGTGCCAGGGAGCCGGGAATCAGGCGCTGATGCTGAGAATGGAGAGAAGAGAACTGGAGGCTTCCTCCCAGTACGAATGGTCCTGGTTTTCCATCATCTGACTCTCCATCAAGAGCAATTTGAACCTTTCCAAAGGGACCATTCCACCCCGTAACAGCTCAGATCAGGTTCACTTTCTGGATGATGAACCCTACAGCTACGAGGGGACGTGGCATCTTGCACAGGACACGCTACTGACTCACCATCTGGGCGATGATGGGGTTCACCTAGGCCATGACTCTTTCTCTCTCATCCCATCCTCCTGGTGGACAGTGGCATTTACACACAGGACATAATGCCCCAAGCACGAGGCACAGGAAAGATTCTAAGATTGACTCCAAGAAAACATTACAAAGTGGTGAACTCAGTGCTGAAAACGGAGTATGAGCAGCCCTCTGACATGTCCTTCCCCTCACCCTGAACACAGGGGTTGTAGCGTCCAGATGGGGGCTTGGTTCTGCAAAGCTCAGAGCCTCGTCTTCTGGTGGACAGTGTCTGGCTATCTGCTGAGTTTTATCACCACATGAACATCATCCTTTACAGCCCCAATAAAAATTACCGTCTCAGGACAGTAATGACCACTGGGCAGAGAAGCATGTACTAGAGTCACACACTGGATTCCTATTGGGAGAATGTGGAAACCTGCCCTTTTAAACTCTCAAAAGAGGGGCTTCCCTGGTGGCGCAGTGGTTGAGAGTTCGCCTGCCGATGCAGGGGACGCGGGTTCGTGCCCCGGTCCGGGAAGATCCCACGGGACGCAGAGCGGCTGGGTCCATGAGCCATGGCCGCTGAGCCTGCGCATCCGGAGCCTGTGCTCCGCAACGGGAGAGGCCACAGCAGTGAGAGGCCCGCGTACTACAGAAAAAAAAAAATAAAAATAAAAATTAAAAAATATAAAAAAAATAAACTCTCAAAAGAGAATTTCCTGTGCCAATGCTCCTAGAGCTCAGATCTTTCTATGTAACCTGGGTAACGTTTAACCCACTTTCCATGGCCCCATCAAGCATTCACCTGCATGAGTCTTACCTACATCAACCCAGCCTCTACTGGGACAGCCCTAGAGGCGAGACTGTTCCTTGCCTGACCGGGTGGCCTGTTTCAACTTTGAACAGCTCAGACTTTGAGAAGCTCCGGTCTTTCATCAGATGAAAACCTATTTCTCTGAAACCTCAATTCTGTCCTCTGAGGTCACACAGAGAAATGAGTTATTTCCCACCTACAGAAATACCTGTATCCACCATTCAAAGGCAGCCAACATGCCAAACACCCAGCCTTTCTATTCCAGGATGAACATTACTTGTTGCCACATCCCCCTTCAGAATCTGTTTAGATTTAGAAATAACGCCAGCAAACCCTAAAGGCATCACAGGTGGGTCTAGCCGACATGGAACAGAGAGAGGCCATGACCTCTCTGGTTCTGGACACGGATTCAAACGCTTTCTGGCCTGTAGAGTTTCTAGAATCTGCCGTTATCCTCATTTTGAAATTGGAACATTTTCTTATCTCTAATTTTCTGGAAGCTGTCCCATTCTCCGTGGTTGCCAAGTGCTGTCTATAATTAAGCCTCCAGCCTCCGTGCTAGGATGGAATTGAATAAGCGCTGCAGACATGAATCTGCCCAAGCAAAGCTCTACATGGTTCTTTTTCCTGCTCGATGCAAAGCATCGTGCACAAGTTCACTTTTCTTCCAGATCAACTCCATCGTGGCAAATGCTCTCTCCCATTTTGCTGGTAATCAAAGCAAGGCATGGAGTCATAAGTGATACCCCAGGGCCCAAAGCCAGTTGGTGGTGAATCCTTGATGCTACCCCAAACCTTCAAGCTCCCAGCTCTGAGTCTCATGGCTACTAAGAGTGATTCTTCAACGTTCTGGAACACCCTGCCCATGTGGACAGCTGCAGAGACCCCAAAGGCTGCTGTCCATCATGATTTCCATCCTTTGACGGGGCCAGTGAAGGATGTGGTATCACCAAGGGGACATTTGGAGGTTGCAGATAAGGGCTGAGCCCGAGGGTTGTGGACTGGCTTCTGCTCTTTGAATTCTTCCTTGCCTCACTGCCCCTTTCACCAAGAGCCAAGAAATTTCACTCCTCACAACACACGGAAAATATTTACTTTCTCTTGGTAATGGAATCCTAAAGGCTGTCCCAGCCTGTCTCGCCCTGTGCTGGCACAGAAGCAGGAGGTCTCATGACAAATGCATCCTGCTGTAGACTCTGAAATGGGGCCCGAAGGAGGCAGAAACTGGCACTTTCCAGTGACTTTTATGTTCCATTCAGAATGGCTGTAAAGAAAACAAGACATAAAATACCTCCCCTGTATAATTTGCTGGTTTATAGGTGGTTTCATCACTTTTTCAAAATGGCTATCCGAAGTGATCTTTATGTCTCCCTTATGGCTGGGACCAAAAGCTCTGAAAAAGCCAAGAGAGCCAAGGCAGTAGGGACACCTTGGAGAAGGGTGCCCACTCCCCTCCCCGCGGCCAGGATGCTGGGGGTGGGGTGAGGGCAGCGCACAGCGCTCAAGACACACAGCTCTGCCTGCTCAGAACCTCCCCACGGGCACATTAATAGGCCTGGGGCTTGACGGTGCTTCCATCCCACAACACCCAAAAGAGGAGGCCAGTGCGGCTCCTCGGATTTGAATTTAGAGCCAAAAGGACTGTATACACCTAGGACTACAGCAACACAAATAACACACGTGTGCTGTGTGTCTGGCCGTATGTGTCTGCCTGTGTCTCTGCACGAGTGCACGCACATGTGTATGTGTGTACGGGCATGTGTGTGGCTCTACACGATTCTATCACGGGGCAACTCTTATAGCCACCACCACGCAAATGCAGAACAGTCCCATCTCCACAAAGACCTCCACCCGTGACACCTGGTTACACTTCGGGTATCTGTTTACTCCAAGCCTGAGGGTACCACTACCCTGCCCGTCCAGCATGGCACGGCCACCTCACAGGACACCTGCACCAGGCAGGCTCCCCCAGTGTTCTGAATGGGCGCTTCTCTATGCCAGGAATTCCTCACCAACCTCAGGAGTGGAAGACCCAGAAGGTAACACAGGGATGGAGAACCTTGTTCTTAGTGCGCGAGGGGGTAAGCGTGGTGCAGGCTGCAGGCTGCCTTCTGGAGCTGACTCACTCTGGACCCCTCTGACCCCGCCGTTGTCCCCGGAGCAGTCCCCGGAGGCACCCACTCCACCTGCCCGTCAAGTGATATAGGATGAGAGGGGCGCTTCACGACTGGGGAAGGCTTTCCCAGGTCCAACAGAAGATTGTGATGACCACGAAGTGACCCATCCCTATGGGGGCCTCTAGCCTTTGGACAAGTGGCCAGGAAGAAGGAAGGCAGAGACTAAGGAAGCGGCAACACTGCCGACAGCCCATGCTGCTTCCCTGTGAATCCTCCCCTGCCGGCGTGAAGTGGCTAGAGAGCCCTTCCCCACCCCACACTCTGCAGCCAGGCAGCCCTGGGGGAGCCACCCCCTCTCCTTCCTTCACAGGTGCTCTGGGAGTTCAGACCGAAGCACCGCCACCTGGAATACAGATTAGAGAGTCCCCTAGGCATTTACAGGGCATGGCAACAACGTAGCCCATTCTCCGTGGGCCTGGTCCAGAGCCCAGGGCTCCTGCCTCCAGGCCTAGAGACGGCCCCAACTCCCTTGATTCCTACTGCCACCTTCTTGAACATTCCCAGGACCCCAGCTCACATCCACCCTCTCCCAGGCTCCCCTGTGAGCACGGAGGTCACAGTCTCTCTCTGGGGCTTGTAGACGAGTTGATGGCTCTCAGATGCCCAGGGCCCTCCGTGTCCATGGCAACAGCAGCTCTCAGCCCTCCCCACCTCTGCAGTCCTTTCTCATCCCAGTTTCCAAAAGGAACAAGGCCCACTAGCCTCCCCTGAGATCACAGCTCAGTGAGGGAAGCAGAGGCTACTGGCGGAGCAGCCAACAAGGCTCAGAAAGCTGCCAGCAGGATGTCAGGTCTCAAAGGCACACAGACGATGCCAGAAAGGAATCTGAGTTTCAAGGTGGGAACAGGGGAAGGAACACGTGTGAGTTTTTAGAACGCGGTTAAAGCAATGCAGCAAGGGCTCCATCCTTGGGTGGGGGTGGCCATTTGGGACCTTGCCATCCCGGGCAGGCTGAACAGATCTGGACTCTGATGGCCATGTCTAGAAGGACCTCTCACTCCATCTGCAGGAGCTTAGATAGGGCAAGACTAGAAGAGCCTAAAGCATCACTAGCAGGGGGGCACGGGTGGGGCTGGTTACTGTAGCAGTGATGGTGACCCTGTCTGTGAGAGTTACTGCATCTGTGAGAGTTATGAGAAGCTGGGCCTCTGGACAAGGTCATGGCCAGAGGTATCCTTATCTGCAGCCCCCAGGTCCCTATCCCACCCAAGTCATGGCACCTATGATTCCAGAAGCTTCTTGAGAGCCGAGACCGTGGTTAGTTTTGCTCACCACTGGCCCTCATCACCATGCTCCATGTTTGACATACAGAAAGCTGTAGTTAACAGTACTGTATTGTGTGCTTCAAAATACATTAAGAGGATAAATCTCATGTTGTGTTCTTATCAAAACCACACACACACACACACACACACACACACACATAAGAACATTTTTGAATTTGATGGACATGGTTAGTACCTTGATGGTATCACGAGTGTTTGCATATGTCCAAACTCATCAAAATGTATACACTAAAAGTGTGCAAATTTTTGTATATCCATCACCTCAATAAAGCTAAAAAATGTTCTGAAAATGTACTTGTTGAATGAATGAAAGAAGAATATCCTCATGGATATTTAGTGGGTGTCTGGGTGCTTGTTTGCCCCCCACACACCTGGTAACATTCACAGTAATGCCCAGGAACTGGTCTCTGTCGGGTGGGAATCTCGGGTCTCTGAGGGAGGCAGGCACTGCTTTTCCAGGACCCCCAGTGCATTTGGGGACACTGATCATTGTAAAGCTGTTCTTTACGTTAAGCCAAATCTAATACATTGAGACTCAAAGTGGCTAAAGTTCACGGGAGACATAACTGTGTCATTTGATTTGTTCACCAAAGAGCAGGTCAGATGGGAAGGTTACCGTCCTCTTAAAAATACTCTGACAACATTTTTTTAAATTTTATTGTTATTTTGCCTTTTCAGAGAAAGGGTTTCTATTTATGGACGATGAGTAAATGCTCCTGAAATCGGGGATTGCGGACTCTGACCTTCTTTTTATCGGCAGGTAATAAAATGAACGGGCAGATGACAGAAATGTAATTTGAGGATTACAAAATTTATGAGGAGGCAGCACACTGAGGAGGAAAGTGATGACAACGTGAGTAAGAGAGAGAGAAGGGGGTGGAGGAGCGGAAACATAAAAAAAATGGTTGCCCCTGGACTCTCAGCTTTGGAAATGAAGACATCAGCCTTCACGTCCTGTCCACTGCCCGGCACAGGGCAAGAAATACTAACTGGTTTTTGAATCAGGAAGTCGATAGGTGAAAGGCTCCACTGTAGGGAAATGATGGGAATTAAATGAGGTGATACCCAGAAAACATTTAGTTCAGTGCCTGACATGGGGCCGTCCCTCAGTAAAGATTAGATATTTTTATTTTATCATCATCGTCGTCATCATTTCATCATCACCGTCTGTCTCATCACCTAATGACACTGTGTATGAGAACAGAGAGCCCTGTATAAGCTGTATATGTTGGTCACCATTAAGTCTTTCAAGGTACTGCAGATGCCTGGTTACAAAGCGAAGCCTCTCTCTCATTACCGTTCTTGGCGTCCATCAGTGTTGCGGGTTGACTTGTGTCCCCAGAAGGATTTGTTCACGTCCTAACCCCTGGGACCTGTATACTGGCTTGACTTAGATGTAGGGTCTTTGCAGATGTAATCACGTTAAGATGAGGTCATACTAGCTTAGGTTGGGCCCTAATGCAATGACTTGACTCCTTAAAAGAAGAAGGAAATTTGGACACAGGCACAGAGATGCACCCAGAGGGAAGAGGCCATGTGAAGACAGAGCAGAGATTGGAGTAATGCCTCTACAAGCCAAGGAACACCAAGGACGCCGGCAGACAACAGAAGCTGGAAGAGACAAGGAAGCGTCCTCCCCCAGGGCCTTCATGCAGAGCGTGGTCTGCCGGTACCGTGATCTCAGACTTCTGGCCTCCAGATCTGTGAGAGAATACATTTTTGTCGTTTTAAGCAACCGGTTCATAGTTATTTGTTATGACAGGGGTAGGAAAGGAATACAGTGGGTGATTCAGTTGATATGTTGGCATCTACTGTGTGCCTGGCACTCTGCCGGGCATCAGGATGGAGCAGGAGAGAAAACACAATAGTCTCTGCCACCACACCTGTGTGCTGTGTGCCAGGTGCGCTGGGTATCAGGAACAGAGGCAAGGTCTCAGCCACGTGGACCACGCAGCAGGGGCAGAAAACAAATACACAGATTTATCCATGTGACTTGGGATCAGTCCTCTGATAGAAGCACAGGTGAGAAGGGGTGTTGGGGAAGGGAAAGCCACATTCCAATTGGACGGGGCAGCTGTCACTCACTGTGTGCTGGGCTGTGGTCCTCAGGGCTTCTTTGGAGGCGCAGTTGCCCCTGGTTTCTCTAACGACAAAGGACAGCAGTCACCACTAGGCCTTGTTGGGTTTCAGGGCTCTCCACCAGCCCCCGTCTGCTCCCTGAGCAGGCTTCCTGTGTCACTGTTGTAACAGGATTAATGAAGCAAATAGCTCAAAGGTTTCCAGTATAGAATACAATTCTTCAAGGCTCATTTTAATATTTCAAATCCAAACAGGCAATCGGCTGTCGGACTTCAACCCCCAGATCCTTATGAAAACGTGGGCGGGCTTGTGGTCCTGCGCTTATGTGGCTATCGTCTCTTTTTCCATGAGATTCCCCTTATTCACAGCCAGGACCTCAGATGATGTCTCATCAGCCCGGGTAGCTCTGCTGCAAAGGCTCAGACAAGGTCTCAGGTAATGGGGGGAAGTGTTCAACCCTCCACCAGGATTGGGGGTTGGGGTAACACCCACTGCTGGGGGGGTACATGATGGATTCAACAAGTATTCATTGAGCGCCATGCTTCTGGGTGCTGCAGGCAGAGCAGTAAGCCAGGCAAGTGAAGTCCCTGTCCTCACGAAGCTTCCACTGCAACGTCAGTACCCTCAGGAAGGGAAGGACGGAGCCCCACACTACATATGGAAACCCTTTAAAATAAATATAAAGGAAAGGAATCCAGTTATCTGCATATTGCAAACCACAGGGGAGAACTTGTGCGACGTCTTCTTGGTTGCTGAGGCTAATGAAGGAAGAGCACCCTTCCGCCTGGAAGGCTTTGCAGGCTATCCGGAGCGCGGGAGTGCTAATCAGATCTTTCTGTTCGTTATCAGTGTTGAACAGGTGCTACATGCACAAGGGAAAGTGTGCCAACACCACCGAAAGGTAAACACAAGGAGGAAGTTTCTTGTGTATTATTCTAGAAGAGCTGTCTTATAGCCATAAGCATATGTGCACGCACACGTGTCTCTTTGTAACATGAGAGCAGCATGCCATGGTGTCTGCGTTTTACCCACCAAGGGCTGGATCCTGAAGACTGTCCAGACCTGGATATCCAGCTCTGCCTCTTTTGCTCACGGGTTAAGGTCAGGGTTAGGTTTAGGGTTAGGGTTAGGGTTAGGGTTCCGATGGTTCCATTGTAAGGATGGACCACAGTGCATGGATCCAGCCCCAGCCGGTGGACACATGTACCTTTCCATGTTTTCTCCGGTGTTTATTCTTGTGCATACATCTTTGTGCACCCGTGCAAATATACCTGTAAGCTCAAACCCTACCCGGACTTGCTGAAACAAAGGGCGTGTGTATCTTAAATCTTGATAGAGGTCGGCAAATCACCCTCCCCTCAAAAAAAGTTACTTCAGTTGGCCCTCCCACCACAAGAACAATTGTTTCCTTACCAATGTTGTCCGTCCAATAGAATTAAAAATACCACTTCAGGGAGGTTTCAATACTAAGAGTGAAGTTTCTCACTTTTTATGCACCTAACAGCCATGCTCTTTGCTTTTTTGTGAAATGTGTCCTTGGATGATGGCTTGAGGAATCGAGAGCCCTGGTCCATCTGCCTTCCCTCTGCCATGACCACACTTCTCACTGCAGACCCGGGTTTGTCACCACCTGCCCTCCTGCATCCAGAAATTGTAGGGCGCCTTTTGAAAGTTAAATCGTAACCAGCTCTGTTGTGATGATTTTGTGCCTTCCTCAAGACAGCTGACAGCCCACTGGCCTTTTTCAAGGCAAGGATTTGGGCCAAAAGGTCTGGAGATGTCACAGGAGCTAGCTGGGACAGGAGGGCTAGAAGGCCAGCAGAGGGCGAGGAGAGAGGGCGCTGAGCGCAGACAGTGTGTCTCCGAGGGCTGCGCTGTACCGACAGCCTCCCCCCAGCCTGCTGCCCGCCCAGCTCGCGGCTGGTTCCTGGGCTGCGTGCCTGGGACCCACAGCTGCACCCTTCTGGCAGAGCACCGAGCCATCTGGCGTTCAGGTAGAGGAGTAGTTGAGCCACAGGCAGCACGCTGATGTCTGCGGGCTGCCATGTACCACTGCAGAGCCTAGACTGCTGGCCGGGGCTGCTTCCTGAGCGGATGCTGGCCGAGAGGGTGGCGAGTCTTCTGTGCCCTACCTGGTGGCAGACGGCTCTGAACCCTACTTGTGGGTGGACACAGAAAAGCATTTCTGGATACCTGGCCTGTATGGCTGGGTGGGCAACACCCACCCCCTGCCTGCTGTCCATGGTTCTGAATTTGTGATTCGGTGGCCAGGCCTGACCTGCTCTCAGGATGAGGACAAAAAAGACTCGGCAAAAACCCCAACACAAAGACTGAACCTAGTGGGAAGCAGCCGCACGGCACAGGGAGATCAGCTCGGTGCTCTGTGACCACCTAGAGGGGCGGGGTACGGAGGGTGGGAGGGAGGGAGATACAAGAGGGAAGAGATATGGGAACATATGTATAAGTATAACTGATTCACTTTGTTATAAAGCAGAAACTAACACACCATTGTAAAACAGTTATACTCCAATAAAGATGTTTAAAAAAAAAAAGACTGAACCTAATGTGAACTCTAGGTTTAGGCTTTGGTTATAAAAGTGCATCAATATTGATTTGTCAGTTGTAACAATGTCCCACACCAGAGCAAGATGTTACTAAGAGAGGGAACTGTGGCAGAGCGGAGGGAGGATACATGGGAACTCTCTGTACTTTCTGTGTAATTGTCCTATAAACCTAAAGCTGCCCTAAAGAAATAAAGTCTAAAAAAAGACTCAGCAAAAGTTTTTATCTAAGATGAGCTTTCATCTCCTCTTTGGTGTTCCTGACATTGTGTTGAGGTACTTGTGTCCCCCCTTGGGGCAATCAGAGCAGGTTTAACTGGGGATGAGGCCAAGGGTAGGATACTGAACACCTAAACTCTAAGGCCCATACAGCCGGCAGGAGCAGGATGAGAGGTCAAGGTTATAGGTTAAACAAGAGCAGAAACGAGGAGGTGAGAACAGACAGCCGATGAGACCAGACAGAGCTCAGAAGTGATGGGGTGATGCAGGCAGAGATGTGCTCTGGGTGGCGGGGGAGCTCTGAGATGTGATATCCAGGTTCCTGGAGCCCCCTCTCCACATCTGCTCAGTCACCCTGAGAAGGACAAAGGCCAGCTCCCCTTCCAGACCGCCTCCTATCCTCCCCATCCAAGCACGCTGCCTGGTGCTTGGCCCCTGGACCTCACCTTGCACGGGGAAGAAGAGAGCTGTGGAGGCCGTGGCTGTTGCATTGCCAGGCGCTGACATCCCCCCTCTCCTTCATCCACTAGCAACAATTGTCACGTGCCTAGGATGCGCCCAGCCCAGGGATGGGTCCCCAACCCTGTGGCTCTCAGAGCCCATGGCTTTGAGTAAAGGACCTGTCAAGATAACTCAATCTGATGGTGAAGGTGGGTGGAAAGGCTGTGCAGGCCAAACACATCCGGAGCCTCCTGGAGGTTCACACTGGACAGGCCAAAATCAGATCCAGGGTCCTGGCCCCAAGAGACCTGAGGGCACCGCCTTCAGGGAGCCTGCAAGGCGGTCAGGAAAGGAGCTGTTGAGACTTGAGTGAGAGGAGAGTGAAGCAGCCTCATGACCTCACCCCGAGGACATGAACCCAGGGATGGAGAGGAACGCAAGGAGAAAGGGCTTTGCACGCAGGTGGCCTTTGCTAGCACCCTGCTGGCATTAAGGTTTCTTTAGGCCTAAAGATAGGGAGTGGAGCTGCCTCCCCATTCAAGAATGTCACAATCCAGCTTTCTAGGTGCCATAGAAAATGCCCCTTTTCCAAACCCACACATCCCCCACTTTGCCTGGCCCCAAGTTTTTTGGAGAAACAGGCAACAAGATCAGTGGCCAAAACCAAGAGCTGCACAGACAAGCCTCCCAGGCAGCCCCCCTTTCCAGGAGCAGCCCCTGAGCTCCAGCCACACTGTGTGGGAGGACGGAGGGAACAGGCTGTGATGGGGAGGAGGTGATGTGCGCCAAACAGGGAATGCCCGGGGTGGGGGTGGGGGACCAGGCCCGCACCCATCACAGCCGTGCGATCCCTGCGGGTCCCTCGCTGTCAGCCACAAGGACACTGCCTCCTGCCGTCTCCTGGCACTGGTCCACTTCGGGACTCCTCCCCCCAGGGAGTCAAGTGCCTGCTCCTCCTGCTGACTCATCCAGCACTTACGGAGCCCCCTTTTGCTCTCCCAGGAAACTCCTCCAGCTCCCCCCTCTTCCCCCCAACCCACCCGCCAAAACGTCAGGGAGCTCCCTGCCCTCCTGGAACTTACCAGCCTGCAGAAAGACGTGTTCCCTGGAGGACTCACCACGCATGCGCAGCTGGGATCCTCTGCCAACGCAAAATGGGCTGCAGACCTGGATAGGAGAGTTTGAGGAGAAGGAAGGGGCAGGTCGGCTCGGGGGCAGAGGGGCATGAAGGCAGGCTGGGCCAGCTGGGAAAGAGAGTGAACGCAGCCCAGGGAGGCTGGACAGGGCCCCACAGCCCACGGGGAGGGCCGCTGTGCACCGGCATATGACCCGAGAGATTATAGGATGGACACGGGCAGGCCTGTGAGTATCAGAATCCCACCAGGAGGAGACGGAGGCTCTGCAGAGGCAGGAGAACTCGAGGGCAGGGCTGGACCAGGGGGCAGATGACTGCGGAGTGAACACCAAGGTTGGGGAGTGGGAGGGGCTGGAGCCCGAAGGTGTGAAGTGTGTGCACTAAGAATTTTTTTTTGATTTTTATTGGAGTAGAGTTGATTTACGATGCTGTGTTAGTTTCAGGTGTATGGAAAAGTGAATCAGTTATCCATATACATATAGCCACTTTTTTTTTAGATTCTTTTCCCATATAGGTCATTACAGAGTATTGGGTAGAGTTCCCTGGGCTATACAGTAGGTCCTTATTAGTCATCTATTTTATAGATAGTAGTGCACTAAGAATTTAAACAGCCCAGGGACAGGTCTGACCCTTGCCCTTGTCTCCTGGGAGATGATCCCTAAGATAAAAGCGTCCTTGTTTACCTGGGGGGCTAAGCTACCAGACAGTCAACAAAGTGACTGGGGAGGGGGGCTTTGCATCACGAGGTACCAGTCTGACCTCTGCAGGGGCTGCAGCCTGGGGTCAGTCACGTGGCTGACCAGCCAGGTCTATGTGACTGGACGGGCCCCCAGTAAAGACTTTCGAGGCCGAGGTTCAGGGGGCTCCCGTGGTTGGCGGCGCCCTGTGTGTTATTGTCACACGTCGTGTCATCGCTGGGAGGAGTTAGCACCGTCCACATCTCCAGTAGAAGCTCCTGGCCTCGACCCTGTGTGTCCCTTCCTTCAGCTGATTTTAATCTTCATCCCTTCACTGTGGTAAACCATAACCAAGAGTGTAACAGTTCCCAGGGAATTCTGCAAATCCCAGTGAGTTCTCAGATCTGACGGTGGTCCTGGGGACCCCCGAAATTGCATTTAGCACCAGACATGAGAGTGGTGCTCCCTGACATTGCAGCATGAAGGCCAAAATAGGGTCTGGTAAGGAAAGCTGGAGGGTGCTCGCGAGCACAGAACACCCACGTGGTAGTGAGTATGTCCGCTGATACGCCGTGAGTTTGAGATGCCTGTGGGGGGCCCTAGGATAGACCCTGGGAGGGAGCAAGGAGCAAGTGGGGCTGTTCATTCACTCTCCATCCATCAGCCGTCAAAGACAGGATGCATGGCCAGGACCCACGCTGCACACAGGGGTCGCCATGGGAATGAAACACACATGGACAGACAAGCAAAAACCACATCGCACAAAAGTGTGCTCAGAAATGGTGTTAACGGAGGGAAGGGATGGGGCTCGGTGAGCGAGAACATTCGTGAGGGCTGGTGGGTACAAACGGTGTCTTGGAAGAAGAGGCCATTTGACTGAGAGTCAGAGTAGCCAGGTGAGGAGTGGGGTCAGAATTCCAGGCCTCCGAGAAAAGATTCCAGGAAGGTCCTATAGCACTGGGACAGCTTGGGACACTCAAGGAGCCAAAAGAGCCATGCTCTCAGGGCCATGGAAAGCCCCCGGGAGTAAACATTTGAGGCTTTGCAGGGCATGTGGTTTCTGTTGCAATGAATCAGCTCTGCCCCAGCAGCGTAGAAGCAGGCAGAGGTGACATGCACACGAGTGGGCGTGGCTGAGTGCCAATCAAAGTGTATTCACAAAAGCCCGCAGGGGTCAGCTCTGACCAAGCACGCCCCAGCCTAATGTTCCAAACCTCGTGAGAAGCCTGGCTGGGACTCCCCGTGAGTTTTATCCAGCAGTCCTGGCACTGCTTCTTTCCCGGATCCTCTCCACCAGGCTGCAATCCTCCGGGCACACAGATGTTTATCTCTGATACTTATCTCCCTCCCCCTGGACCCTGTTCTACAAACTCAACCTACAACTGCATTGACCTCTGCACGGGCCCCACGGGTTAGCAGCCCCCGGTGCCCTGTGCATTCGCACCCAGGCTCTGTCTGGCCCACAGCACCAAGAAGCCACAGCACCTCCATCTCGTAAGCACACCGTAAACTCGGGGACCCAGGCTCAAGGCCTTACATTTTCCCTGTTAAGTTTCTCCTGTTAGAATTGATCCTATCCCTGAGTCTGTCAGAGTTGTTTAAAATCCTGGTCTGTCACCTGAAATTCCTCCCCTGCTTTGAGCTGTCACAGGAGACCATGTGGAAGGAGGCAAGGAGTGTGGGCTCAGGCCAGACCACCTGAGTTAGACTCCTGACATGTGCATGGGGAGATCTGTGGCCCTAAGCCAGTCACCCAGCTTTTCTGTGCTTCAGTTTCCCAAGCTGTGATGGGGGATGGTAACCCTGCCTCATAGGGTTATGTGAGCGCTGGAGGGAAAGCTTGTGGGGGGCTTATTAGATGCGAAGGGTTTGAACGAGGCTTGGCTCTAAGAAACAGCTGCCTAAGCATGAGCACTGATATTGGTACCAAAAAAGCCCAAGTCTATGCCTGCAACCAAGTCACCAAAGGAAAACTGTTCTCAGTACAGGGCTGAGGTTGGAGCCCTGCGGCATCTCACTAGAGACCTCCCCCCAAACAATCAGCCTGAACTCCTCAGGCACCATCAGTCAGCCAGTACTGATTGCATATGACTAAGGCCCTAGCAAAGAGAGCAAGAAGGGCAGCAGACAATAGAGGATGGAACTTACGTGAGGCTCCTGAACAAAGGACTTCACCTAAAACCGTGAGCCTGACAATGCCTGGAGTCCTGGCTTCATTGGGTAAGGCCTGGCCTCTCCCCCCCGGCTTCTTTAAAATGCCAACACACAGTGAGCCTGGAGGGTCTTAGGTAGACCAGCAGTAGCTCACACCCACCGTGCACTCACTACACGCCAGGCACAGGCCAAAGCTTGGGTCTTGCAAACTCAATCCACCAACTTCCAGAAGGTGAGTATTGAGGTCACCCTTCTGAGCTCAGGGGCCCTCTCAGAACTTCAGTGTCTTCATCTGTAAAGTGGGGATGATGGCCCTTCCTCCCCCATGAGGGGCTTATGAGGATTAACTGAATACGTATATAAAATACCCGGAGGAGTGATAGCCCGTAGCATCCATGCCGTCAGTTCCCCCACATCACATCAGGGAAACCACGCCCCCTCTGAGAGGGGAGGGCAACTTCCAGGGTTTCTCCACTGGTGAGGGGCTTAGCTGGGGTGTGACCCCAGCGCCCAACCCCAGTCCCTGCACGTCACCTGCCTCTTGGAAGCAAGAGAAGAGCCCCTCCTGGAGGCTCTGAGGTCAACCTATTTCTGGTGGCTGCAGGGCTGGGATGAGAAGAAGCGCCCAGAAGCGGGAATTTGCCACCACCTTCCTCACTGTGCCCCCGGCCGGAGCATCTTCACGCCAATCGAATCAGATAATCAATAAACTCTCTAGAGCATCCAGGCAGTAAAAAATAGAAAAATATCGTCATGCCCGGAGAACTCAGTAATTAACTGGAGCGTGGAAACCAGGGTTTATTTGGCCGGATGTAATTGGCTTTTGGAAGGAAGGGTAGCAGCACTGATGAACGACCCAAATCTCAGCCCCGGCTGGGGAGGCACTTGCGTGGGACCCCAAGAATCAGGGGGTCCCCGCTCCCTGCTGGAGTGGAGGCTCTGGGCTCCCAGAGCCGGGAGAGGGAAATGTGTCTCTGACAGAGGCAGAAACTGACTGTGCTGGGTGAGTGATGGGTGCGTCTCTTGCGCTGCACATACACCATTAACCTAGCAGCCAGCTTGGGCCTAGGGGATGACGGGAAGGTTCAGGACAGCTCGGGGTCACCTTTCCCATCACAGAGTCCTCGGCCACCCTGGGGCAGACGCCTCACATGCCAGTCCGCCTCTGGCTGAAAGCCAAAGAGAGCACAATAGACAGGACGGCTGGAGAGGCTCAGGACTGCAAAGAGGGAATGGGCTGGGTGTAGGAGGGAGAAGAAGAGGGGGTGATTGAGGTCGAAGACTCAGACCTCCTCCCCCACACGCCAGGTCTCAGTGGAGGACACCACGCAGGGCCGCCTTCATGGCCCCCAGTTGACTCTCAGAGGACGCAAGGCAGGGGGGTGAGGTCGGGACACCAGGGTTCCCAGGCAGGCCCCTGGTGTATCGTTACAAGCGTCACGACCTTGGCATCCAAACATACATGAATGCGAATTCAAGCTCTGATACTTGCTGGTGGGGGGAAGAGATAGTCCGGTGACCATGTAATGGAGCAGAGCTGTGAAAACATGATAGAGCCTGAAATGCTCTTAGCAGAGCCCCTCGGCTGCGCCCTGCCCTGTCCAGGCTGCGGGGAAGGGGAGTAGCTGGGGTGGGAGAGAACATGCCCCAGCAGTGAAGGCTTTCCTGGCAGAGCGAGACGTGGGCTGGGCCTCACAGGGAAACGTGGACCAGAGGGCGTTTCCAGCCGGACATGTCGCCTGTAGGGGCTGGCAGAGGTGTGAATGAGCTAAATCGGCCTAGAAATGGGCAAGACTAGCACACGGCTCTGCCCACTGGACACTTGAGGAGCCAGAGTTGGAGGAAGGATCTGCTCTACAAACCAGAGTGGCCCCGCGGTCAGGCAGCCCCTTGTGGACAGGAGACTCCATCTCTCCAGTGCCCCCCCAGAGTGACCCCACGGTCAGGCAGCCCCCTTGCGGACAGGAGACTCCATCTCTCCAGTGGGTCCCCCCCAGAGTGACCCCGCGGTCAGGCAGCCCCTTGTGGACAGGAGACTCCATCTCTCCAGTGGTACCCCCCCCAGAGTGACCCCGCGGTCAGGCAGCCCCTTGTGGACAGGAGACTCCATCTCTCCAGTGGGTCCCCCAAGGAAAGGATTTAGGCATCAACCGCATGCAAGGGGGCAGCTCCAGATGCTGGGAAACGTTGGTGGGAATCCGGACTATGATTCAGAAGTGGGGGCTTTGAGTGTTAGCCCCAACCTGGGAGCCTCCTCTGCAGAGGAGGTCCGTTCTGGGTGGGGACCAGGACAAGGACACCTCCACAAGGGCAGCTAGCTGCCTTTTCCGGAGGGTTCTCTGCGTGTCAGGCCCCGGGCTTGGCACTTCCTGCCCTTGACAACAACCCAGCTAGCAGACGCCGTCGCCATCACTTTGCGTGGAAGGAGACTGAAGCTCATAGGAGTGAGGTACCCATCCCAGGCCACTCAGCTGGTAAGTGGCGAGGCAGAATTTGAACACGGGTCAGTCTCACAGACTGTTGGCAGACATGCATGCTCTTCTCTTCCCAAGGAAGTCCCGACCTTCCCTAAGGCACCAAAGGTAACTAGGTTGCAGCATCACCTTATACTTCAGACCAATAAGAACAGCAACTAATCGCTAACGTAAACGGGGGCTTATCAAGTGCTGGGGACCAGTCTAAGCACCTCTCCCTTATTGCGTCACAGAATCCTCGTAACAACCCTCAGAGACGGGTAAGCATCTCCATTTTGCAAATGAGGAAACTGAGGCAGAGCTGTCAGCTGCCCAAAGACACCCAGCTCGTCAGTGCTCGAGCTACTGACCACGTGCCTCTGCCCGGAGTGGAGGCCACTGGAGCACAGGGACGGCTGAGGACCACTCCCAGGCATCCACAGCTCCAAGTCCAGCCTTTAAAAAGGTATGAACCGGAATGAGCTGACGTATCAGTGGGGCCCTGAGAAAATGATTAATGTGACCCAGGCTGGGAACATAAGGGGAATTATGCCCTGTCTGAATTCACTGCTCCCTGCTGGCTGTGGGCTACAGATGACGCAGGTGCATCCAGGCCATAGGACACAGGAGACACACCCCCACTCCGCCCATCCCTGCAGCTCATACAGCTGGGCTAGGGTCTGGACAACACTCACTCCACTTCCACCAAGATAATCACTGCAAGACTTGCTCCAAAAAAAAAAAAAAAAGACTTGCTCCAGAAACACCACATGAGTTCACTGTGGAGGGAGGCTGCTGGGAAGTGTTGCTAGGAGACAGGAGGAGGGGGCAGAGGGCATCAGGACCAGGGGCTCCACGGCACATCAGCGCTCTTTGCAGCTGGGTCCAAGGAGCAGAAGCATAAGTGATGGACATCAGTCTAAGCATTTCAATGGACTGGTCCCACCTGACAATGACGAGGGCTCAAAGGAAAATTTAAAATCTAATTGCTGGGTGTTTTGATTTGGTATTAGAGCTGTTCCACTGGTAAATATCAAGGAGCTGATGCTTTCTCTGAGCCTCTGGGCAAAGTTTAGTGGCACTGCCCTGGCAGTGAACAAGGACACGCAAAAGCCAGAGACAGAGAGAAAGACGATGAGAGAGAAAGAAAGAGGGAGTGGGGAGAGAAAGACAGAGAGAGGGAGCGGGGGGAGAGAGTGAGAGAGAGGGAAAAAAGAGGGGGAGAGAGAGAGTGCTCCCAGGAAGCGGGATGGTGGAGGACCCGCCAAGCCCAGTCCCTCCAAGATATCTCTCCCCACGTAGTCATAGCCTATGTTCTGTACGGGAAACAAATATTCCAAGGGCCTGGTTTCATGGCGGATCTCTGCATCTGCCTTGCTCACTACCAACCCCAGCCCAGCAACTTAGGACTCACCCCCCTAGATGAAAAGATGGAGAGAGACCCTGATAGAAGCAAATGTGCTACTTCTTGGGCAGCAGGAGTGTGAGGGGGCAGCCAGAGCCTGGGGAACAGGGTGGGAGTTAGCTTTATGCCCTGCCCGGGGAAGAGGGGAGAGGGGATTTGTACAAAGTGTCCCCGGTAGGAAATAGCTCTCTCCGATTTGCATCTTAGATAGATCACCCAGGAGTCATCTGAAAAAAAGAAATAAGAAAGTTGGATCCTTACCTTATACCTTATACCAGAGGAATTAACAGATGAGTTAGAGTTATAGGAAGGAAGGAAGGACAGAAAGAAGGGAAGGAAGAGAGAGAAGAAAGAAAGAAAGAAAGAAAGAAAGAAAGAAAGAAAGAAAGAAAGAAAGAAAGAAAGAAAGAAAGAAAGAAAGAAAGAAAGAAAGAAAGAAAGAAAGAAAGAAAGAAAGAAAGAAAGGAAGGAAGGAAGGAAGGAAGGAAGGAAGGAAGAAAGAAAGAAAGAAGAAAGAAAGAAAGAAAGAAGAAAGAAAGAAAGAAGAAAGAAAGAAAGAAGGCAGGAAGGAAGGAAGAAGGAAAGAAAGAAAGAAAGAAGGAAGGAAGGAAAGAAAAAAGAAAGAAGAAAGAAAGGAAGAAAGGAGAGAAGGAGGGAAGGAAGAAAGACCATTAAAGTATTTGAAGAAACCATGTGTTTTCTTTTTATTTTCAAAAAAGGAATAATCCCAGGATGACGAAAGACACTTCTAGCAAAGATACAAAACCTAGGAGGCCCAAAAGATAAATGTTAAAACAACCACATAAAGATGAAACTTTCCTGCTAGATAAAAGCTACCATAAAGAGAGTTTTGTTTTGTCTTGCTCCCTAAGAATAAACCACAAAAATTTGTATAAACAGACTTAATTTTTTTTATTACATAAAGAGTTCCCATAAAAATAAATAAGAAAAAGTCCAGAAGCCCAATAGAAAATGATAGCTCACAGAAAAGGAACTATAAATGGCTCTTAAATATATGAACAGATGACCCACCTCACTCAGAATAAGATAAAAGCAAATAAAACCACAGCAAGGTAACATTATTCGTTCATCAGCTTGGCAAAGATCAAGAGCTTGATAAATCATTGTATCAGCTGGGGGGATATAGAGATGCTCATCTATTGCTGTTGGGACTATAAATTAGAACAGATTTTATCGATTGTGATTGAATGATAGCTACCAAAATTCCAAATGGACGTACTCTCTGGTTCAGCAATTTCAGGCTTCCCTGGTGGGGACAAGGGTTCGAGCCCTGGTCCAGGAAGATCTCACATGCCGTGGAAGTGGGATCATTTTTTTTAAGTTTATTAAAATAGTTTATTTTTAAAGACTCTCAATAGGACTTAACATCTTATTTTCAGATATACCAAGAACATAATCAATATGCTCAGTACATTTTAATCCATGATGAAAGTTGCTCCAGATTTATTATTATTAGATCTACACATACTGTTTAACTGGGTGGTGTTCAAAGTTTTAATTAAATACTACATAATTGGATCCAGAAATTTACCCTGCAGATACACTCCCGATATCTGAAATCATGCGTGAGTAAGACGAATTAGCACACCATTGTTTAAATGAACAAAAGTCTGGAAATCGCCTGTGTCATTCAATAGAAGACTGGTTATTTAAATAACGATCATCCATATTAGCATCCAGAATAGGATGCAGCTTGTTTTTTTTTTTTAAAAAAAAAAAAGAATGAATAAAGAAAGGACACTCCAAAACAATGTCCAAGACATGTTGTAAAGTAGAAATTCCACGTGCAGAGCCCTGGGTAAGATATTCCTCCATTCCTGTAAGATAGGGGTGTATAAATGCATGGAGGGTTTCCATTAACTGATAACTCTTAATACATGAAAAATTCAATACAGGCAGTACCTCTATTTCTTAACAATAAAAACCCAAGGAATCGGGCCTTCCCTGGTGGCGCAGTGGTTGAGAGTCCGCCTGCCGATGCAGGGGATGCGGGTTCGTGCCCCGGTCCGGGAAGATCCCACGTGCCGCGGAGCGGCTGGGCCCGTGAGCCGTGGCCGCTGAGCCTGCGCGTCCGGAGCCTGTGCTCCGCAACGGGAGAGACCACAGCAGTGAGAGGCACGCGTACCGCAAAAAAAAAAAACCAAGGAATCTCACAACATTCAAGGATGTCCCAGCACATATGCCAATCTACCTTTGAGCTTACAGATTCTTGGAAACATAGTTCATTAAAATTAAGTATTCATATTGCCAGCCATGCTTATTTGGCATATGATTAGAATGACCTGTTCTTTTAAAGTCTGTGAAACTTGTCCATACACCCGTCTGGGCCTGGTGCTTTCTTGGTGGGAGATTGTTTACTCCTCATCTTATTTTCTAAATGTTCTAAAACCCCTCAGGGCTGCTATTTCTTCTAGATTCTTGAGTCAGTGTGGGTACCACTTAGAACCACACAGGGTGTTTGGGATCAGGACACAGTCAGAGAGACCACTGTCAAGAGAGAAAGCCACAGGCTTCCTGTCTACTGCCTTCCTCGGCCCCGGTGGTCCTGCCTTGTAGATTTCCTCTTCCTGCCATGAGTCACACTATCCAATGTTCAATTCTCAGAGCACTCAGAGACCTACGTGTGGCCTGTCCATTGAAACGCCAATCCAAGGATGGACCATGGCTTCAACTTCTGGAACATACGTCTCAGCCAAAGTATTCATGGCTGTTCCCTCCCAAATACTCCATCAACCCCCATCACACGGAGAGTGCTGGTCCCCGTTGCCAAGTTCATTGACCTGGGGTCCACAGTTTCATATGACACCGCTCTGAGGGTGGGCCTCCATTTTCCTGCTCTACCGGAAGTCTCAGAGGGTGGTGC
Organism: Kogia breviceps; assembly: GCF_026419965.1. Taxonomy (NCBI): domain Eukaryota; kingdom Metazoa; phylum Chordata; class Mammalia; order Artiodactyla; family Physeteridae; genus Kogia; species Kogia breviceps. The sequence goes on along the minus strand of NC_081310.1, from coordinate 198,641,872 downwards.
AAGGCTGAGATACCGCCCTCCATCGCTGGAGGATAACTGCCTTGAGCAGGGATGGCCTCTGTCAGCCTCCTTCCTGCTGCCTTCCATGGCGGTAAGTCTCTCTGAATGTGCTCTGTGCAGACCTGGCTGCCCCAGGGAGGCGGGAGGCCTAAGCCGGGCCAGTAACAAGGACAGAAGGACCAAGGGGGATGGAATCTGGACCATCTCCTGGCATCCTGAACCCAAACCTCATGAGGAGGGGCCTGGGCCTTCTCTTATCCTGCTCTCGCCCGGCCATGCCGCAGTAACAGTGCCAAACTGAGTGACTTAAAACAGCAGAAAAGTATTGTCTCCCAGGCTGGAGGCCAGAAGTCCAAGATCGAGGTGTCCCTTCTGGAGGCTCCAAGGGGGAGTCTGTTCCAGGTCTCTCTCCAGCTTCCAGGGGCTGGCTGGTGAAACTTGACGTTCCTTGGCTTGTAGATGCATCACCCAGGTCCCTACTTCATGTTCACATGGCATCCTTCCTGTGTGTGTGTCTCTGTCCAGATTTCTCCCTTTTACAAGGACACCAGTCATGTTGGATACGGGCCACCCAAATCCAGTAAGACCTCATCTTAACTTATTACATCTGCAATGACCCTATTTCTAAATCAGGTCACCTCTGAAGCGCTGGGAGTTGGAACTTAAATGTATGAATTTGGGGGAAGACACAATTCAACCTATAAGAGACAATGGCTCCGGCCTTGTCCTCAAACTCACCTGGAAGCTAAACTTCTGACCTGTTGCCTTGACCCCTCAGCCCTGCTCCACTTGACCCACCCCCACAAGTCCTCCAGCACCTGGCCCTTGGCTCTGAATGCCAGCCCTGCAGTTGGACCCTCTTGTCTCAGGTGGCCTCCTATTATCTGCTGTGGCCAGATCTGTTCCTGGGAGAGGCAGGTGACATGGTGTAAGAAGCTCAGGTAGACACGGGTGGAAATGTCACCTCCTCCACTTAGTGGGGTGTGATTTTATGTGAAACACCCCACTTGCCCTGATACCCACCAGGGTTCTTGGCCCCCTTAATCAATAGAAATTGATCAGAGGCCAGACCAGCAATTCAGGCAAGGCATTACTGGGGCTCCTGATGCAGCAGGGGGAAGTGAAAACAAGCAACAGGTTCCCTAGTTTGCTCACTCCCCAAGTGGCAGGGAGCTGCTTCCTTATATGGGGTGAGGGTAGGGGCGGGTCCAGGGGTCAGGCGGTTGCAGGGCAGTGGGGGGCTTAGGGGGTCTGCCCACCCCTTTGGTGGTGTTGTGTGCAGGGGAAATGCACAGCACCCTGCTTTTGCTCCCAGATCTTCAGAAGTGGAAGTCGGGGTTTTTTTGTTTGGTTTTTTTTTTTGGTCTTTTTGTATCTTTTTTTCCATAATTTGGCCATAATTGTCTATTTTTTTTTGGCTGCATTGGGTCTTCGTTGCTGTGCGCAGACTTTCTCTAGCTGAGGCGAGCAGGGGCTGCTCTTCATTGCAGTGCATGGGCTCTAGGCGCACGGGCTTCAGTAATTGTGGCACGTGGGCTCAGTAGTTGTGGCGCACGGGCTTTGTTGCTCCGCGGCATGTGGGATCCTCCCGGACCGGGGCTCGAACCCGTGTCCCCTGCGTTGGCAGGCGGATTCTTAACCCCTGCGCCACCAGGGAACTGGGCATGCACACAGTTATTTTTAGTCCCTTACATTTTCTTTGTATTTTGTTGCTGGCAGAGACATTTGTCCAAGTGCAAGCATCGCAGCACTGCAGCAAAGGGTCCCAGGTCTCAGCCTGTCTCACCCTGAGCTTCAGAATCCCCAGTGGACGGTGAGAAGGCCCGTCCTCCTCACCCTGACCCCCCAGGACCTGTTGCTCAGGTTCATCTGGGCTGCACGGCCTCTAACCACCCCTCCAAACACACAGGTCGGTATATCCCCCTTTATAGAGCAAACACACACATCGGTGCATCCCTCGGGGAACATTCTGGGCTCCTGCTATGAGCTTGGCAGAGCCCAGAGCCAACTCTTGCTTCCCGCCACGTCTGTACCAGCGGTCAGAGCCTCATGGTGTTGGGGGAAGTGGGGAGTCTTTCCCAAGAACTTCCCATGCATAGCTGTGTGGAGTGGGAGCCCATACAAGCACGCTCTCTCTCTCTCTCTCTCTCTCTCTCTCTCTCTCTCTCTGATAAGCCTGCCTCCTCTACATCCAGGGAAATTTAGTCAGCTCCCCACCCCAAGCCACCATGTGTATAACAGCCTAGTTCCTGCCAGAAGCCACCTCCTACCGGGCAGCCAGCACTGCCTAACCACCCAGTGACTTGTCGTGCGTGCACACACGCATTAAACGCAAATGAGCCTTCATGATTATTGTTGTCACCGTAATTACCAAGGAAATTGGTGATCACGATCTGCCTGGAGCCCCAGCCTGGAGACCCAAGTGCAGCTGGGCCTCAGCCCCACCAGGCCTCCTCCCCCACCGGACAAAAGAGCCAGCCAGGCCCCTGGGCTCCAGCCCCACGCTACCCCCTCTCCTCCAGCCCTGACCTGCAGCAAAAACTAGGCAGGAGGACGACCCAGGAGGAAATCCCGGCTTCCGTGTGACGAGTGCGTGAAACCAGCCCAGAGAGGTGAGGAGAACCGTGTCCTGTCTACAGAGGGGGCCACCCTCCCCCTCAGGGGGTGGGCACAGCTCACTCAGGCGGGGCCCAGCAGCCTGACTCCAAAGCCCTGTTCTCACCTAGGACCCTTGCCTGCCTGGCTGTCAGGACAGCCCTGCAGGACAGACGGCCTCCCTCTTCTGAGATCCCTAGAGCAGGAGACCACGGCCAGGCTGGGTGATGAACCAGCCCAGAGCAAATGATGCCAAAAGCCAACCCTAGGCCCGGGGGGCCTCTCTCTAAAGTCTGGGCCTTTCCACCCACCCATTTCCTGAGATGATGAAACGTCCCCCTGGGCGATGATGTCCCGTGCTGTCAACCCCCGCCCCCAAGTCTCATAAGGGCGGCTTGGCAGGTCCCATTCACACAGCCCAACCTCCTGAGGCCCCCAATAATTCAATTACAAACACCTCGCGGATGCTTATAACCACATATTAGGAGCACGTCATCCTGGTCCAGCCCCTGAGGGGACATCAAAGCTCCTTTCCTGTGGCCGTTGACAAGGCCCAGTTCCTGCCACCCACGTGGGCTTTGCGGGCTGGAGCACAGCCATTTAAGCTCCAGGATGGGGAGGCCCAGGTGTGGGATTTTAATCGCTCACTCACCGTTATTCATAGGCTTGACAGGTGACATTCTGCCAGCTAAGGACAGAGGCATCTGGCCAGCTCTCATCGCAGCCCTTCTCAGAGGCTCCCTGGGCTGGCCTGGCCGCGGGAACTCAGAGGAGGGCTGGCGGGCACACGGAGGCCCTGCCCAGGCAGGGAGGTCAGGCTGGCAGACCCTAGGCCTCGCCCACCCGGGGCCGGCTGGCTCGGACCGTCCCTGGGACCCAGTTGTGTGTCATGCTCGGTCGCTTTCACTTGTTTGCTTTCAGAATCTTTGGCTCCTGCTCGAGGAGGCTGTGTCCAGGGAATCTAACCTTCTCATCCTCACCTGCCTCTCTGGCAGTTTGCAGAGCTGTGGCCTCCGTCCCCTGTAGCCCTGTGATCAAACGGGCGTGAGCAGAGGGTCTCCATGTGGGGAGAGGGAGGCCCGTCCTCCCTGCCCTGCCCCACCCCCAACACACACACACCCCCTCCCCGGTCACCCTCCCCTGGGGAGAAGCAGCACAGCCCCGACCTCTGGGCGGACACTCCGGCCCGGCCCCCTCCTCCCTCTCTCCCACCACTGCAGACGGATAAGTGGGGAGGGGGCAGCTGTGAACAGAGGGGCTGCAATCCTCCCGTAGGTCTATCCAGGAGACCCCAGCTATCCCCATTTTCCGGGCGAGCAAACTGCACACACAGACTAACTCTCTCCGCCAGGGTCGCACAGCCAGAGCGGGGCAGAGCGCGGTGCGGGCTCCAGATCTGTGCCTCACCCAAGAAACCCAACAACCAGGACACGGAGGCATCGCTGGGTGCTGGTTAGACGTTTCCCAGAAGGGGTCTCCTCCCCCGAGAGCACGTGCTGAGGGCAGGCCTGCTTCGGCCCCACCTCCCCCGGCACCGCTGCCGGACCCTGAGGCTGTGCGTACAGATGAGCGTGGCTGAGCTGAGAGGCCTCCATCCTCGGCAGGGAGGGTTCTGGTGTCCCTGCTCAGGACAGGCTGCAGCTCAGACGACCCCACCTTCTGGATTGGGCGTGAACCAGCCAGGGGCCACCGCGCTCACAGGGGGATCCGAATCAGCAGGATTCAGCCCGAATGTACAAACTCGCAGAGGCCAGCCCGACACAGCCACCCCCACAGCTCCCCTTGGGCCTCGCCACCTGGGGTTTGTCAGCTGGATTAAAACTGCCTATAAAATATGAACGAAAGGTTCAATAAAGCCTGTGCTTGAGCAAAGGGCGTTTGTCTACCTCGTGGTGGTGGAAACAGAGACAGGAAGCAGATGCACCATGGCCCGGAGGAAGACATACCCCCGAAGACCAGTTCCCCTTCCCCCAGCCATGGGCCACGAGCAGGGCTGTATATCTGTGTGTGCATATGTGACAGGGAAACACACGCTAAAGTGTGCACGTGGGTTTGTGAGTGTGTGCGTGCCTGTGTGTGCACGTGTACGTGCATGTGTGTGCGTGCATCTCCATTCACACACGGTGAGGGGTAGGCACATGTATCCATCGTGTGCCTCCTTCTTTTTCCCTCCCAGGGATCTGCTGAGCCCCCAGCCCAGGGAAGCAGTGTTAAACCCCTGATCCTGAGCTGGCAGCTCATGAGGAATCACTAGTGATAATCCCAGGTTACCTTTTCAAGTACCTTTTCATGCATCGTCACATTCAAAACTTCCGGTCAAAAGGAATAATTCGGTCTATGGATTTAAGGTCCTTCTCCTATCTCTGAACGAGAAACATTTCCACCCCATCCGTCGAGTCACACGTGGGTTCCCCAGAAGGCAGGAAGCAACCGTGATGATTTATTTGAATCCCACCGCAGCGTCTGGGGTTAGACAGACCTGAATCCAGAGCGCGGCCCCACCCCCCGCTGTGAGAGCCTGGGACAGTCGCTGACCTCGCTGAGGTTCATTTTCTTCATTTGCGAAATAAGGGAAAGGCCATTTGTCCCACAGGCTATGCTGAGGGTTAAGTGGGATCTCACATCAGTCCGGCTCAGCCGTTTATGCCACTGTAACAAGAACATCTCAGCTGCTCAGCCAACAAAGCTGACTCCCACCCTGGTCTCATGTCCGTCACAGGTGGAGAGGGGGAGACAGGTGGGCCCAGCGAGAGGGACACTCAGGGGCCCAGCGAGAGGGACACCCGTCCCAAAGGTGCTTCCGCAGTTCCAGCGGCTGAGAAAAGAAAACACGATAAGCCACGTGCCCCTTCTTAGACCTGCCCAGAAGGGGTACCCACTCCTTCAGCTCACAAGCCGTTGCTCAAAATTAGTCACAGGCCACGCCCAACCCAAGAGACTCCACGTGAATCGTAATTCCGTAGGCAGGGCCCCCAAAGAATTGAAACCAAGATTCAGATCATGTATGTCAGATACCACGGGGTTCCTTCTGGCTCACTGCCCAGCCCCTCCTCACTCCTTGGAGTAAACGTTTTCTCCATTCAGTACCAATTTAGTGCTTCCCATCCCCACCTGCACCTTTCAGTGTGATCAACAGCCAGACTCCTTTCAATACTTCGCCTTCGAAATGAGCACAGTTGGGGGCTTTCTTGGTAAAGGAGGCTGGAGAGACTTGGCTGGGGAAAGGGGTGGGATGCTGGGAGAGCCCCAGCCACAGACCCGAACGTGATCGCTCTGTAGCCTCGTGGCCTCCGCCTGGCGATAACCATTCTGCAGCCTCTTGACACAGAAACCACAGGCCCGTGTGATCTGAGGGCCCCTGCAAAGGCACCCAGACTCTCTCTGCGCGCCCTGTGCCGCTGTCACATACCCACCTGCGTCCTGAGGGTCCACACTGGGCCGTTCCTTCTGCAGGACCCCACAGGGCTCGTGTGCTTTGCAGCCTTGTGCCCTGTCTGGCCACCCCATCACCCTCAGAGGGTGGCCTGCAGCTTGCCCAGCAGCTCCAGGCCAGCTCCATCCTGGCCAAATCCACAAAATCCTCTTATCCAAGGGCCGAACCACACTGTCTCCAATGACGTCTGGACACCATTCAAGTTTGTGCTTCCTCAGGGCCCTCGTGCAGCCCTGAGAACCCCGTAGGGTTCCCTCGTACCTTGTAGCTCCTTTATTTATCCACTAATAATCCTTTATGTTAAACATCCCTGTTTAACCTACAGTGTGGTTTCTATCTCCTGCTTGGACCCAGACTCCTACACATCCGAACCCTTGCAGACCCACGTGGCAGCTTTTCCCTATCATTGGTCCAGGGGACTGCTTCCCCATCCCTCTCTGTCCCCCGACTTCCTTCCTTTAAAAGAGACCCCATAAATATCTGTGCCCAAAGCTTCCCTCCTCTTCTTTCTCTGTATTCTTGTCCAGACACGAAAGCCTTAGACTGTGGCAGGCATGGAACTGGGCGGTGGGGGGTGGAGGGGTTCAGTTTAGGGGGCAGCAGGAGAATTGATTCATCGCCTTTACTTAATGCACTGAAGTTAGCATTACTAGATTGTTCAAAGAATTAAAAAACTGAGGCATAGAGAGGTTTGGTGATTGGGCCAAGTTCCCACGGAAAAATGATGGCAGAATCGGGACCAAAGCTCAGGTCTCCCACGTGTCTATCCAGCCCCAATGCCTCCGGGACACGGCCTCCTTGGGAGAGAAGGTGGGGAGGACCCCCTCTTGCTGACCACGCACGGGGACCCAGGGGCTAAGGTGGGCACGTGGAAGGCTGAACTGTACCAAAATAAACCCAGACCTTGTAAAAAACTACATTAATTAAAAGGATTCCCTCACATAATAGATGTGAAAGAGGGAACCATGCCAGAGAAGTAAGAAGCTGATGCCTTGGCAAGCCTGAGGAGAAACAGGGGGTGGATCTGGACAAAACCTCAGCCCCACGTGAGGACAAGGGATGTGGCCTTGGTTGTCAAATGGTGGAAGGTGTGGAATCAGTCCACGGCAGAGCCTGGACGCTCAAGGTCTCCTCTGGTCTTTATACACCAGAGTAAGTCTGCCCTCTGGCTCAGGGAATCAGGAGGAAATGTGTCTTCTGAGGTTTGGGGAGGTGAGGATACAATCATTCAACCTCAAGAAGTGGAGAACCCACCAAAAACTGAAGGCAACCACAGCACATGGACATGGGGTCCACCCTTGAACTTTCTTCCTGAGCCTTGACATCTGGTGTGGCCATGTGACCCGCTTTGGACAATGGGATGGGGTGGAAGTGACAGCGTGCGGGTTCTGAGCCCAGAACTTAAGAGGCCCCCATGGCTCCCTTTGCCCTCCCTGCTTCTGCCTTTGCCAGAGAAGAATGTGCCCAGGCTGGCCCTGCCCCCAGGAAGGGGATGAGAGACGCTTGTGATACGACCAGGGTTCTTGGCCTTACCCAATCAATAGAAATTGATCAGAGGCCAGAGGAGAAACTCAGACCCCTGCTGGAACAGGGTGGGGGGTGAGAACTGGTAACAGGTTCCCTTGTTGGCTCCCCGGGGAGCGGGGAGCTGGTTCCTTATATGGGGTGAGGGTAGGAGCGTCCAGGGGTCAGGCCAGGACGGTGGCTTAGGAGTTTTGCCTGCCCCTCTGGTGGTGGCGGTGTGTGCAGCGGGCATGCGCAGTGCCCTGCTTTTGCTCCTGACACCCTGCTTTTGCTTCCGGGTCTTCAGAAGTGGCAGTTGGATTTTTGGTCTTTTTGTATCTTGTTGTGCATAATTTGCCCCAGCTGAGCATGCACGCAGTTATTTTTAGTCCCTTAGAGTGTCTTTGTATCTTGTTGCTGGAGGAGACGTTTGTCCAGGTGCAGGCCCTGCAGCGAAGGGTCCCAGGTCCCAGCCTGTCTCACTCGGAGCAGAGGACCCTGGCTGCTGCAGTCTGAGCCCAGCTGCCCGGTCGGCCCACAGACTCAGGAGTGAGAAATGCTTGCCTATGATGGTACGTCTCTGAGATTTGGGGTCATTTGGTATGGGGCACGAGTTACGACATACAGATCCCTGTTCCACGTTTCCTATAGAACAAATACCTAAAGGATTAAAAAAATACAACAGAAGAAACAAATCTTTAGAAGAAAATTAGGGACAATGTTTTTATGACAACGGGGTAAAGAGGCTGTTTTACAATGAGACACAAAAAAGCCAGCACCATACAGAAAAATACTCACAAACGTAGCTACATTAAAGGTGGAAAATTTGATCTGACAAAAGAGGCCATGAACAAAGTTAAAAGACAAAGATAATGCAGAGGTAGGAAAAACATATTTGTCATGTATTTAGCCACGAAAACACTGATGTCCAGATCACACACACACACAAAAAAAAAAACACTTAGAAGTCAGCAGGAGAAACCAGAGACCCAGAGACAAAGAAGCAATTCACAGGGGAGGAAACGCAAAGGGCCAAGGAACACAAGGCAGGACGGTATCAGGGAACCTCAAATTAAAACAAGGAAATATTATTCACACCCGTGAGCTCGGCAGGATGTCGGAAGATGAGCGAAGAGGGAATCGCACACCGCTGATGAAGCTGCGAAGTGAAGCCTCCATCCTGAAGATCAGCTGGCTGTGTTTCACAGCAGAACTTACAATGGGCAGATCCTGAGACCCCAGACTCCACTGGGAGGCCCAGAACCTCAGCGTCACCCGGGGAAGGGGAGAGGATCACCTGCTTGTCAGACATGCAGAATCCTAGACTCAACCGGAAAATGCTGGTGAAGGGGAAAAAGCAACTTGCAGAAGAATTTGTAGGTACTATTTGTATAAAATTTCACACACAAAAAATGACTACACAGTCTTTATGGACAGGCATACTCAGTATTAAAATGTGGCTGGGAGGGATACACATTGACTTCGGAATAGCGGGGAGGTGGGGGAGGGTAGCAGACTAGATAAAGGACGTATAACTCAAGCATCAGTTGAATCTGTCGTATTTTATTCCCTTAAAAACAAACCGTGGGCTTCCCTGGTGGCGCAGTGGTTGAGAATCCGCCTGCCGATGCAGGAGACACGGGTTCGTGCCCTGGTCCGAGAAGATCCCACATGCCGCGGAGCGACTGAGCCCGTGAGCCATGGCCGCTGGGCCTGCGCGTCCGGAGCCTGTGCTCCGCAACGGGAGAGGCCACAACAGTGAGAGGCCCGCATACCGCAAAAAAAAAAAAAAACAAAAAAAACAAACCGTGAATCAAATGTGTCATAAAGCTACCACATATTAAGTTTAACTGGTAGGTCCATGAAAGTCGGATGCCATTATTCCGTACCCTGTTCTGTGTGCTTGCAAGACTGTGTAATAGTTTTAAAGAGAGAATGTGCATGAAAGGACGCATGTCTGCATGATGACAATGGTTATCTTTGGGGGGTGGGCTTATAGGTAGGTTCTTTTTTCTTTTTTCCTGCTCTTATATTATCTTTTTTTCCTTTTGCGAGGATTTATTACTGTTATGATAGAAAAGCATGTATATTAACCCGCTGTGTCATGAGCATGGCATGCCCCGGGTTGAGGAGATGGTGGGGCAGGAACACAGCTGTTCACCTGGCCAGTCCCCGGGGCAGCTCTGCAGAGAAAGATATGGACCCTCCTCCCCTGCAGCCAAAACCTTAAGAAGGTCAATGGGAAAAGAATCATTCCAGGAGACCTAAATCCCTGCCTTATCTAATTTTGTATCCTGAGGCTGATTAACTTAAACTCCAAAGTAAAGTAAACATCAGCTTTAAGTAAGGATTAAGCACTCAGCAGGGTCCTTAGTCAAACAAACTGACATTGTACATTTTATGGCACGGACTGAGGGGGCCCGGGGTGGGGATGGGGGAGCTCAGCGTATACCCTGAGCTGAGGAGAGAAAATGGCCAGTGCTTTGGGTTCTGGAGTGTATTTACCTACGGTCTCTTGTCTGGACACCGGCAGAAAATGCGAGAGCCACAGAATGACAGCTCTTCTCATAAGAAGAGGCCTCGCGCTCTGTGTGCCCAGCTATCTCCTGTCCCCAGGGGTGAGGGGCGGGGGGTAATCAGGGGAGTTAGGTGCAGAGACTGGAAGAAGCACCTGTGCTCTTAGAAAACAACAGAAAAGAGATTCTCCCACCTGGGCATTGCTACCAAACAGCTGCTAAGAGCATGAACTAACAGCAAACATCCCTGGCTCTCTAATTGCAAGAGGGTACCAAGAAATGTAGGGCAGGTAAAGGATGGGGTGGTCTGGGGGGACCCACACACCTGAGTCAAGGAGGAGGGAAGGCAGCTGATGGATGCTTCCAGGACTACAGAACAAAGCTGGGCCATTATCCCAAGAATGAGCTCCATCTGCAGAGGGCTCCCCTGCCCCCACCCCTACGGTGGTGGCGTCACAGAGCAGAGGCAGGCCACTATGAGAGGCCACGTGCAGCCCGGATACAGCACCGTAGCAGAGCCCAGAAGGCCTGGACCCAGGCCCTACTGAGCCTTGACCCGTTGTGTGGCCAGGGCACCTCACTCAGCCACTGGTCCCCCTGCAGGTGCGGTGATGATGAAATCCCTCCACAGATGTGTATTGAGCAGTTTCCTGGCGTGCTATTGGCTGGGGCATAAAACAAGCCACAGTCCCTTAAAGGTAGGCACTTGCCATAGCTGAACAGCAAACTCAAGTTGCTACAGCCAACCGAGGAGGGGACAGGTGTTGGGTAGAGAGGCCAGGAGCACGGCTGAGTCCACCTCGGGCCAACAGTTTATGGACTGTCCCCAAACAGTCATCTTCTCTTCTCCCTCCCGAAATTCATAGCTGTCCCTATAAAGCCTCCCCAGAGATGCGGGGAAGCTGAGAAACATACCATCAGAAGAGAGGAGAGAACAGAGAGAGCAACTTCTTGGCATTCCCAGCCACAGGATTTCTGCAGGAAAGCAAGCAACCCTCCTGGATCCACGGGTGGTGGTTAAATGTACAGGAAGATGTTTGTGGAATCTTTAGTTCATAGACCTGGAACACGTGCAGACTGAGAGGCTGAGAATCTTCCCCAGCCCAGAAGGCTTGGGTGTGGAAGTACAGAAAGGGATCCAAGTAGGAGGGATGGGGAGACAGGACCAAGAAGGAACCTCTCGACGTGACCAACACAGACATGCTCTCTGCCAACAGCAGTAATCACAAGTAGTGATGAGAGCCTACTGGGGTGTAGACAGCATGTGTGTTGGCAAGCCTGTGTGCAAGGACTGTTGTCGTCTGGGACGCAGAGCTGTTAAATAATCATGCACAACTGGTAGAACGTCGGAGAGTTGGGTTTAAACGTGTCATCTCAATATTTGCTTTCTATTTGCCCCATCTGTTATTTATTCCCTTTTTCCTCTTTTTTGTTTTTTGTTTTTTTGACATTAGGTATAACTACTTTGTTTTGTTTGGCTTTGATTTTTAGTAATTGCTTTACAGTTGATAGTGTGCATTTTACCTTATCATAGGCTACTGTCAAATGATATTATGCTGAGTCACATATAGGACAAGAACCTTAAAATAATACTTTCGTCTCCCCCTTTTGGCTCTTGCGTTATTGTTTTCATGCATTTTTCTTCCACATATGCTATAAACCCACACCCCATTGTTGTTGTTGTTTTTTAAACAGTCAATTATCTTTAAAAGATGTTTTTTAATGTTTCACTTTTACCTACATATTTACCATTTGGGGTACATTTTGTTCCTTTGTGTAAATCCAGATTTCCAACTGGTATAATTTTCCTTCGGCCTGAAGAATTTCCTTTATCATTTCTTACAGTGGTAATCAGTTAGTAATGAATTCTTTAAGCTTTTTATGTCTGAAAGTCTTTATTTTACTGTCATATCTGAAAGACATTTTTGCTGGCTATAGAATTCTAGATTGACAACTGTTTTATCCTTACATACTTTACAGATGTTACCCCACTATCCTCTGGGTGACATTGTTACTGACAAGAAGTCTGCCATCACTTTTATGTTTGTTCTTCTCTAAGTAATGTATCTTTCGTCCTCTAGCTTCTGCTAAGATTTTCTCTTTATGATTGGTTTTGAGCAATTTGATTATTATGTGTCTTGAGGTCGTTTTCTTTGTGTTTCTTATGCTTGGGATTCATTGGGATTCTTGGATCTCTGGGTTTATAGTTGTCATCAAATTTGAAATTTTTTGCGATAAGTTCTTCAAATATTTTTTCTTCTTCCATTCTCACCACTTTGGGGGACTCTATTTACAAATATATTAGGTCTGTTGAAGCTGATTCTCCGTTTACTTTTTTCAATCTTTTCTTACGTGTTTCATTTTTGATAGTTTCTATTGCTTATGTCTTCAGGTTTACAAATCTTTTATGCTATAATGTATAATCTGTTGTTAATCATCCCATCCAGTATATTTTTTATCTCAAGCATTATATTTTTCAACTCTAGAAGTTCAATGTTGGTCTTCCATGTCTGCACTGAACATGCTCAAGCTTTCCTTTACCTTCTTGATGTGGAAAATCTAGTTCTAAGAAGAGTTTTAATATCCTTTTCTACTAATTCTATCATAGGTGCCATTTCTGTGTCTGTATCTTCTGATTGACTTTTCTTCTCATTACTGATTGTAGTTTCCTATTTCTTTGCATGCCTGGTAATTTTTATTGGATGACAGACCATGTAAATTTTAACTTACTGTGTACTGGATATTATTGTTTCTATAAATATTCTTGAGTTTTGTTCTAAGATGCAGTTAAATTAACTGGAAAGATGTTGGTCCTTTGAAGACTTTCTTTTGAGCCTTTTTAAGTAGGACTAGAGCAGCTTTGTCCTGGGGCTAATTTTCCACACAACTGAGGCAATTTTTTTTTTTAGTACTCTACCCAATGTCCTGGGAAGAATAAGGTTTCTCAACTGTTACTGGTGAGAGTCCCAAGTGTGTCTGGTTCTGTGTGAGGTTCAAGCACTGTTCCTTCTGTTCCTGTTGCAGAGTTAGGATTTGAGCCCAAATGGTCTGACACCAGAGGCCATGCTCTTAACCACTGGGCCACACTTGTCCCTCAGTCCCACCCTGAGGGTTTCACCCGCTTCCTAGAGAGGAGTAGCTGGGAGTTGTCGTCAGCACTATTCTATGCGTTATTAGCAGACGTTGGATGTCCTTACGTTACTACTTAGTAAATTGCCTATCGCTCACTCCATAGTATGTGTCCCATCATTATTAACTACTCTTAGCCCTTCATGTCGCCGTTCCAAATGTGCTGAGCTAGATCCACTCAGGGTCATTAGCAGTCAAGATCTGGATGTTTAACAATTACGTTAAGAGCTGGTGTGCACGGTCAGCACATCAGGATGGCAGCCCTATGAGAAGAAGAGTCTTAGAAAGACCACTCTCAGCAAGCACTCCACATGCTGCAGGTCTAGTCTTGAGAGTCTTGTAGTACTGAATCGGGAAATTGAACGTGATGGTTTCTCAGACTTTCTCCCTCAACAGCTATGAGTTTATAATTATCTACATCCCCTCGGGGAAATAAAAACCATGATCCCTGATTCACCAGTGAATTTAGGAAAAGAATATAGAGAAGAGTGGAGCAGACCTATTCCTGGAATATGCTAGACAGTTTCTGGAGATTAAAATAATGACCACTAATGGATATACATGTTTAATGTTTCAGTTACTGGTAAAATTAATACCCTGTTTAATATTAATAGGAGCAATGGACGTCTCTGGGGCTGTTAATCTGCTACCGTTCCACTATGTCAAGTGTAAAAATAGCTCCCTGTGATTAGCCAGGTGGGCACAGATGAGCGGAGGGTGGGGAGGAAGGCGAGAGGAACTGAGGAGTGATAATGGGATGATGGCAACAGCATGCATTTTAAATGCATTATGGCTCCTCAGGATTCTAAGGTAGAACATTTTCTTCCAAGTACAGATACTTTTTCAAACTTCATTCATGGATTCTTTCTTATTCACCCAATAGTTATTGAATGCTTTCCAGGTGCCAGACACTGTGCTAAGCTCTTTCCCACTGTACGTTATTTAATCCTCACAGCAACCCTTGGATGGAGGTGCTGTTATTCCCATTTTAGGGATGAGAACCCTGAGGCTCAAAGTCCTGCGGGCAGGAAGGGTGCAGAGGCAGAACTGGAGCCTAGGTCCCTCGGGATCCAGAGCCAGAACTTCTAACTCCAAGCTTTCAAGGCTTCATTTTTCTAAAGCCTCTTTAAATCTAGGACCACATAAACACTACAGGAAATAAATAGGATGGTGGGACAGAAAGTGAGAGAGCTGAGGTCCAGAAGGGCAAGTACTCAGGCCCTGACTCCATAAATGAGAAGAAGACTTGGAGATTTTACTTCCTTAACAGGAACTTCAAAATGTCATCATAATCAAGCAAATATGTGTTGAGTGCCTACTATGTGCCTGGCACTGTGCAAAATGCTGAGAAAACTACGAGCATGACAGACACAGCCCCTGCCTTCGGGAAGCTTGTAGTTTATATTCTACTGGGAGAGAAAACAAACACATGCACAGCCATGACTAATAGAAAGCAAACAAGTACATATAGACATAAAATAAAATAACGATGAACAAGTTGTGTCCATCGTTATTAAGGAAAAAAGGAGGACACTGAGGTGGGGAAGGGGGCTGACTTAAAAAAGAATGTCATCCCAGTCCTCTCTGAAGAGGTCTGTCTGTTGGGAGCCTTTGGACAAGCAAGAAAGACCACTTCCATATCTCTCAGGGTAAAGGGATGTTGTAGGGGCCAGAGTTCAGAGGAGATCAGGAATGGGGTCCTCCAAGGGTCTGGCAGCAGAAACCAATCCTGGTGAAGCTGCTGGAATGAAGGGCTTGCAACCGTTTGTTCCCCCTTCCTTTCTTCCCTCTACTCAAGACAGAACCCCTGGGAAGTCCAAGGAAAAAGGGGAGAGACCAGTTGGCCTGGTTTGTGTCATGTGCCTGCTCCTTGGACGGGTGTCAAGAGGACATCTTAATTTTTGCTGCCCCATCAAGGCTATTCGTAATAGGGAGAGGCGGTTCTTTAAAAAAAAAAAAATCAGGTGCTGTTTGGCATGGAGAATAGATGCTGCAGCACCAGAAAAGTCGACCACAGGAGGAGACACTGCCTAGAAATGAGACTGAAGAATAAAGAACAAACATTTGAAAGTGGAGGGAAATGCAGTCTAGGAAGTGGGGACAGAATGTGCAAAGGCCCCGGGGTGAGAGTTTATGTCAGGTAATAAGAAGTGAATTCCATTATCTAAAGGAAAGGGAGCTGATCTGTGCATAAAGATACACAGAGTAAATACATGTGTGTGGATAGATGATGATGATGAAGAATAAGAAGAAGGGGGAAGAGAAGAGGAGGGAAGAAGGAAGAAAGAGAAGGAGAAGAAAGAGAGATAGATAGATGATAGATAGATAGATAATGAAAGGATTCATTGAAAATATAAACTCACTGGAGAAGATAGGTGGAGGGATGGATGGATGGATGGATGGATCTTCCTGAGATGGCCTTGTCCCCAAGTCTTCAATCCTTCAGCATCACCTTCCATGGTCCTAAGACATGATTGAGTGTCAGGGCTGAGATAAGGTGAAGTGTAGGGAGAAGCTCACTCTCAGAGTCAGGCAAGTGCCCTTCACGTGGACAGCTCCTTGAATTTGGTGCCCTGGAACCTCACTCACCTCACCCTAGTCCTGGCCCAATTGAGCATTACCCACACACTTCTTCTGTAAAGAAAATGGACCCTCCATCAGATGGCTCTGTCAGCGTGACTTGGTGCAAAAGCTCAGGGTGTCCCAGTAGTCTGTTCCACCTCCCGTCCTTTGGTCCTTTGCTGAGACTAGGTGATGTAACAGAACAGCCGTTTGCATGGTTCTAGACCCAGATCCGCGCCATCAGCCTGCTTTGCCTCTCTGGGTTTCAGTCTCCTTCTCTGTAAAACAAGGGAGGTCGGGTTCACCTCAGGTTCCAAATGAGGGTGGAAAAGACAAGAGAGAGACCTGCAAAAACCTTTAGGGCAACCCTCCTTAGATGGCTTGCACTGTCCCTTACCCACATCCCCGTATTTTCTTCATTTGATTTTATAAATGTTCTTTCCATGTGACCAGGACTGGACTGGACAGTAGGGTACAACAGTGAACCACACACTGTCCCTGCCCTCCCGGAGCTTAAGGTCTGGAAGACAAGTCAGATGGTAAATCAAGAAGGTTGGCAATCACAGTTGTAATAGTTGCTCTGAGAGCAAAACCCAGTGAGCAACAAAACCCTGGACAGGGAACCTGACCCAGACTGCAGTCAGGGAGGCTTCCTGGAGGAGGTGACTGCCACAGATGAACAGGAAGAGATTAGGCAGATGATGGGGAAGAGATGACAAGTGCCCAGGGGTCTCACTCTGAGGTCTGGGGAGGTGGGCCGGACCCTAACTCTGTGGATCCTTCATCAGGCCCCAGGGGACTTGCTCAACTGTGAGAGCCAAGCTGCCTCCAGCTTAGATCACATCATCTCAGAGTCCTTATTGAGCTCTTTCCTCTGCCTCTCGAGGCTGTATCTCGCCGAGCACACGGAGGGGTTTTTCAGCTGTGACTTGGAGCGGAAGCAGCAGAGGGTGTCATTCTTAACACATATGCCCTGTGGCAGCCTGGCACGAGGTCTTAGAAAGACGATTAGGGTGTTTGTTCATAGGACATGATTGCTGTATTTTCTCTTCCACTTGTTTATGACTCCCTTTCTATCTTCTGGCTGCTCCTACACCAGGCAGAGCTCACTCTCCAAACCTCATCTCATTATCCATTTTCCCCTCGATTGCATATTTTAGGGGCTGGTAATAGGGCTGCCTACAGTGCTATGTATTACAGCCGAAGGATCTGCAGGACTCCAACACCCACACCCCCCTGCCATGCGAAAGAGACAAAATATTTTCATTTCTAAGCCTCTAAGCCTAGAGGGAAAACGTTATGCAACCGTGTGACTGCAGTGGCTTCTTAAGAACCTTTGGTGGCTGGAGAAGGAATCCAGTCTTAGCTGGCTTTTCCTAAGTGACAAGTGTCTGGGCCACCTGACGCCGCCAAAGGAGTGAAGTGACCTAAACGCACCTGCCTTCAAGTTCAGCTGTCTGTCCGGAGGCACCCAGTCCTTGCTCAAGACAGGTGGCTTCTGGGATGAAGATGAGGGCAGAGCCATTCTAATTAAGTACCTGCTAGGCAAAGGTGCTGTCCCTTCTCGTGTCTAGTTTGCCTTAATTTGCATGTGTATTCATTATCTGGGCTGTGTAACAAATTACCACCAACTCAGCAGGTTTACAACAACACCCATTTATTATTATCTCATAGTTTCCAGGGGTCAGGAGTCTAGGTACAGGTTAGCTGGGTCCCCTGCTCTGGGTCTCATCAGGCTGAAATCAAGGTGACAGCCAGGGCTGGGATCTCACGTGGGAAGCTTGGGGTTCTCTTCCAAAGTCACTGCTTGTTGGATGAATTCAGCTCCTTGTGGTTGTAGGACTGCAACCCTCAACACCTCAAAGTCAATCACCATTTTCTCTTCCACGGGGCCCCCTCCACAGCATGGAAGCTTGCTTCTTCAAGGTCAACAGAAGGGTATCTGCCGCTTCAGCTCTCTCTGGCTTCTTCCTTCTTTGGTTTCTGGGCTCTTTTTTTAAAGGGCTCCCCTGATTGGGTCAGGCCCACCCAGGAAAATCCCCCTTTTCATGAACTTAAAGTCAACTGATTCAGGACCTTTATCACATCTGCATCCACTTTGTCATATAATGTAGCCTAATCAGGCAAATGACATCCGATTGTATTCACAGTCCCTCCCACACCCAAGGGCAGGGAACTATCCAAGGGTGTGCCCCAGAGGGCCGCCTTAATAAGCTGCCCACCGCAGCTTACACTATCTTTTGTACACTCACCTCCCAGCCTCAGTGGCAGGGCAACTCAGCCTGCCTGGATTGAATCTCTGCTCTGACTCCCACTAGCTGTGTGACCTTGAGCAAGCCCCCTAACCTCTCTGTGCTTCTGTTTTCTCATCTGTAAATTGGGTTCAATAATCGTACCCACCTGCTAGGTTGTTTTGAAGGTTAAATGACATAAGCATGTGGCCCACTTTGCACAAAGCTGGGGGTACAGGGCGCGCTCGCTAGATGCCCGACTTTGCCTGATTCCATCCTTCTTCCCCTGTGCGGTGTCAGCACCGAGATCCTCTTTCCCCCGGAACGCCACCCTCCCCTCTCCACACCTTCAGCATCCTCTTCCATCCCAGGAGCAGACAGAGATGGAGCAATTAGCCTTTGGTAATAAAAGTACACAGAGCTGTCGGCTGGGCTGCCAGCGGGATTTATGAACACCACGGAAGCTTGTACTGCTGCAAGAGAAGTTGTCAGGGGATCACTTCTGAGGTAAAAACAAAAAACACCTCATCCGCCCCTGCCAGATCCTCCCTATGGCAAGATACGAAAACGTGGCTATCCCTTTCCGAATTTTCCAAGCCTTCTACAGTGAGTCTGCATTATTTTTATAATCAGACAAGAAAAGGCAATAAACCTGACTTTTCATGGAAAAGCTTTGTGGTCAGAAACGCCAACTCCCACCAGGTTGTGTCTGCAGGAAGAGCATTGCCAGGATGGCTGAGAGCTTGCGTTTGGTTCTTTTCTTTTATTAAAACAAAGATCCATTATGCAAATCGATCGTAAAATTTTTAAAGCATCTTGTCCTGTCTCAATTAATTACAGCCTTCGTGGGCCCAGCTTCAGCAGCAGAGAAATCCTCATGGTGCAGGGATGCTGCCCTGAGAGACAAAGCACTGCCCTTGTCCTGCCCTGGGGACTGTCTCGTTCCTTCAGCCCATGCCTGCCTGTCTTCGTGGCCATATCGACCTACTCATCTCACTAGCCAGCTGGCCACCACACGCCACCACCATCATCACACACACACACACACACACACACACACACACACGTGCGCGCACGCGCACACACACAACCCCTGGCAGTAGCTGCCGTTCCATCTTCCAAGAGGGTCCTTCTCCAACTAGAGTGAAACTAATGGTCTGTAATTTATTGCTCAGCCCCTATGCTGCTGGCTAAGTGAAAGCAGCCACTTGGCTTAGTTCCACCTGGAGAGGAGAAGGGAATCCAGGCTCCGGAAATATTAGCAGTGACCACCTTTGTCCTCAAGTCTTCCCTCGGTCCCTTCCCCAGAGAGGAGCACAGCCAGGCCCCTGCACACGCTGCTTCTCCATCCTGACAGCAGTGAGAGCAACTGAGCAACCGCCAGCAGCCATCCCTGGCCCTGCCATCCCCGAGTCTGATGGCCGAGTTTTCTCTAATAACTAGCCTCTCTTTCCCGCACATCCCCTCCCACTCACCCACCTACCCATTCACCCTGCATCCTGTCTTCTGCCCGCCTCCAGGACCATGTCTGCATCATTCTATAGAACCTCACTCTCAAGACAGGATCTGGAAACTCATTCTCACTGTGGCCTAAGTGGCCAATAACCACTGAAGATATTGGCTGAGGACCCTCGCCCCCTTCTATTCACATTTGAAGAGGAATAAAAGGATGACTCCTTTGTACCAGCTTAATAAAAGACTCAACACGTCAGGGCATAAACGTGAAGTGTTTTATTTCCCTCCCCATAGCTGCCCCCAGTGGCACCCTGTCAATCTCCTCCACTCTTCCTACTGAGTACCAGGGCCATTGTCAATATCTTGGAATGCGTCACGACTTTCTTGTTTCGCTTATTAGAGCAGACTCATGTTAGTATTGGAGGAAGGGGAGGTGGTGTTTGGACCAGTGCAGCAGTACAGCTGCTCTTACAAAGCATTCAGGCCATAGAGACTTAAAACAAAAGAGGATATTTTTCAAGTGGGTGGGAAAGAGTGCCCAGGGCTTCCGGAAGACCCATCAGGCGCCCACCCATGCCTCGCCCTCCGGCCCGGTAAGTGCATCCAGGACCAAGCCAGCCTTGCAAACCCACCTACCCATCCCCCACCTGTGAGCCCCAGGACCACAGTTCTGGAGAGGGAGACCTCAGATGTAACAGGAAGCAAATTGCCCTCCCTTCTCACCCGTCTTTCTTTTCTTCCCCCCCCCGCCCCCCGCACCCTCCATCTGCAGTGAATGACGTCAACATCAACTTTACGACACATCTGCTCCGCCCTGTAACACCTGCTGTCTGTTCACCTGGCTCTGAGTCCCAGCCCTTACTAATCTGCCAGCGTAGCCTGTGTCATCTTCTGCCTGTTACGCTGTGTCAGCAATTAGCTTCCTGAGAAGCTTTGGAACTGAGAACCTTGTGTTGAGTCAAAACCAGCGAAAGCAGTTGTATTGATTCAGAAGTCAGAGAAGAGCCCCAGCTTCAGGCTGCCTGCACCTCCACAGCCTCGCTGAGTCACCGGCGTGATCAGGCGCACGGAGTGCTCTCACCGCAGGCCACACACTGCCCTGAGCACCTTCCCACAACGTCCCCCGTTCACATGCACAGCAACCGCATCTGATGTCCTCATTTTGCAGAATTGGAAACTCAGGATCAGCTTAACTAAGGAACTGGCCCCAACGTACAGAGCTTGTAAGCTATGCAGCCAGGCTTTGAACCACGTGGGCTCTGGAGCCTGGGACCTTAAGCACATGGTTTTCTGGTTCCTGGTGGGAAAGGGTAAAGAACGCTTGAGAGGATGGAGCAGGAAGCAGGAGAAAAGGAGCAAGGAGAGAGAGAGAGAGAGAGAGAGAGAGAGAGAGAGAGCGCAGCCAGGATCTCTGTCTGCTGAAACCTTTCCAGGCCTGACTCTGCACCCAGTGCTCAGAGGTGTGCATTTTCAACTCTTATTGTCTGAGGTTTTAAGCTCTTGGTGTAAACGCCGCCCAACCTTCCAGCCCAGGACAGCGCTGCTCACCAGGGAATCCATCCAGACCAAGAAGCTCCATTGCAAAGACGTCGAGGGGAAGGAGAGAGAGTGACCCTGCCCCTGCCAGATGGAGCCACACGGAAAAAGAACGCTGAGAACTTGAGCCCAGGGCCCTGGTTGAAATGGTAACAGTTGTCCGTGGCTCAGCGCCCCTGGCTCTGCCCAGATATCATCGTCCAAACAGAAGGCGCGCCACTGAGGACCACACAAAGGCAGTCCTGAAGGGCGCTGAAATTAAGGTGGCTGTGCTATGGCCTGCTGCTTCCCTCTGGGGGTCCTGAGCCCCCAGTCCAGACCCAACAAGACGGCCACGGAGAGGCACAGTCAAGAGTTCTGGAAGCCCACACTAGGAGGGAGTGGCCAGTGCGTCAGTGAGCTGCTCTGTGAAAAGCAAGAGATAACCGGGATGGCTTATCACTGTGCATCCGTCACGTTTTAACCTGGACCCATCTGCCAGGCTTGTGGAGGCTGGGAGGACGTGTCACCTCGAAGCTTCCCCTCACACTGCAACGGAAGGCTCACAAGCCCTGCAGGAGTCGCATTCTCCCAGTTAGCGACCCAAGGCAGGACCTCCTGTTGCCACAAGACTTTCAGGCCACACACCAGCTCAGCGCCAACCAACTCACCCAGTTCCAATCACCGCCCCCCCCCCCGGGTACCCCTGGTCATCCCTTAGCTGGAACCCCAGAGGGAAGCCAAGTATTGGGGACCACCCCGCCCATCGGGAGCACGCGTTTACTAAGGCGTGAAGCAACCGCAAGTGTGTTACGTGCCTGGATAGAAGAATCAGAGCCCAGACATGACACTTGCACAACCATCTTACATGGATGGCATTTCGCCACTCTGCACTTTGATCAGGTCCCAGACCGGGACCTGCCAAAGGCCTTTGCGGGACTGAGGTGGAGCAGGGAGCAGCGGCCAGTGGCAAGATGCTACTTTAGGCCCAAGGACCGGAGGCCCCGGCACACACTTCCTCACTAGGACACAACTCCCACCCAGCTCGGGCCATGTTGGCAGGACACCTCCCGCTGGGTCCAGCCTGGACAGCCAGACACAGCGGCCTTGCCCACTGTCACGGGACCCCAGTGCCGGCAAGCAAGCAAAGAAGTTTTAAATGCGTAGACAGAGAAGTCATTTAAATTCCAAAAGCATGAATTGAGCAATCCCTACATCTCAGGCACAGAGATTCAAAGTTAAGTGAATAAGGGCTTCCCTGGTGGCGCAGTGGTTGGGAGTCCGCCTGTGGATGCAGGGGACACGGGTTCGTGCTCCGGTCCGGAAAGATCCCACATGCCGTGGAGCGGCTGGGCCCGTGAGCCGTGGCCGCTGAGCCTGCACGTCCGGAGCCTGTGCTCCGCGACGGGAGAGGCCGCGACAGTGAGAGGTCCGCATACCACCAAAAAAAAAAAAAAAAAAAAAAACAAAGTTAAGTGAATAAGACTTCGGAGAACCCAGAGAAGGCAGGTGGATCCAGACACCCTCGGGGGTCAGGAAGACAGGTCGTGACCCATCCCAGCTCTGCGTGTGCTTACGGAGGAAAGAGAACACACCCGATGAGCCATAAGCAATGGGATGAGGGCTCAGGTAGGCACCTGAGGAGAACATTCCAGTAACCCAAAGAAGAAACTGGCACTTTTCGGGGCACATAAAGCCCTGAATATGGGACCCTGCCTCTCTTTCCCTGCCCCCATCCACACTCTGCTACACCCATAAGGACCCTCGATGCTCTGGATCCTTGTCACTGCCACACCCCAACTTTCCACCTGCCTCCATCTTCGTGGTCCTCAGCCCAGCAGCATCAGTCGCCCCTGGGAGCTCACTGGGAATGCAGAATCTCAGGCCCAACCCAGGATCTGCTGGGGCACAACCTGCCCTTTACCAGACGCCCGGGGATTGATGGACAGGCATCAGAGAAGCTTCAGCATGGCCTGCACGGGGATCTGTGTCTGATCCAGCCTCTCCTGGGACTTCACAGCATTTCAGCTCATCTGTGACGCCTTCCCTGCCCTCTTGGATGCAGAACGGCTGATGGCTCCCTCCTTTGCAATGCACCGGGCCCCGCACAGAGCCTGCCAGTGTCTGCCCACCTCTCCCTGCCAGCAGACCATGTGCCCCTGGAAGGCAGGGACCCAGGCTTATGTCTCTACGCATCCCTGAAGTTAGCCCACTGCCAGGCACGTGTGATGTAGGGTGTTCAGTCAAAATACAGATTTGCTGAATGAATTAATAAACTGTGCCTGAGCTGTTTTATCACATCACACACCCTTAGGACACTGGCCAGAAGAGACATGCGGACACCGGGTATAACTATTTTAAAATCGTGTGATTTGCTCACTGCCTTTTAAAATGTTCGAAGAGAAGGCTGTGGCCTTTTGGAAAGAGAGCCAATTAATGTCGGGGCCTGGGGCCGGTGGCACAGGCTGAGGCCGGGAGGGAGGCTGGCAAAGCGGCCCTGCAGACCGAGGTCGGTCAAACAAGGGATTCCATCTGTCATTTTGTTCCTTTGTCAGGTGATTAAAAGTTCCTCTGAGGTGGCTGGTCCAGGAACCATGTGGGGTTCGGTTGACGGGTGAGGGGAATATTTGGCAGGCAGAGCCCCACCCCAGTTCTTCCTGGGAAGCAGACAGCAGCCATGTGAAAAGGAAATGGCATCCTGCTTTTCAAAGAAGCAAATTAAATTCCAAAAGCAGGAATTGAGCAATTGCTACATCTCAGGCACAGAGATACAAAGATCTCAAAGTCCCAGAGACAAATTCCCAGAGAGTTTGGTTTGCGCGTTTTTTGCCTACACCTCCTTCAAGTTTTGGAAGCTGACCTGAGGGACCCCAGCTGTAGGGAAGAGTCCAGCGGGTCTGGGAAGCACAGCACGAGTAGAATTATGCACCAGAGAGGGGAGGACATACTGCAGGGCGGTGGCGGGAAGTGGGGGTGGGCTGCAGTGACTAATTCATTTGGACGAAATCTCTAAATTATAATTAAGGAAGAATCTCTCCAACTCTGGAGCACACTGAACAATAAACAGCTGCCTGCTTTGATTAATAGCCAGACCATCGCTGAGCCTGTGCCCGGCCGCCAGAGCCTGCAGCAGTGTGCTGACTTGGGAAGGCTCTCTCCACCAGGACAGGTGAGCCTCTGGCCCTGTGACAGCAGTATTTCCGGGCTGCCCTGGATGGGCGCGAGAGAGGGCTGCCTCATCAAATAGGTTGGGAAAACACCAAGTTGAAGAAAATCACAAAATCCAAATGCAAGAGGTATCTCGACTATGAGACTTCTCAGAGACCCAGGCCACGTTGCCCATGTTGGCTGTGACACTGCAAGAGAGGAAGAGAGGGGGCAGTGATTCATCCCAGAGCCCCTCCTGGGTGGGGATGTGTGAGTTTGAGGTTAAATCTATGAAAACAGCCTAGAAGAAAGCACCCGCTCCCTTGGGGACACAGCACTCCTGGCTCCTCCCTCCTCTGCACTGGCCATCCTGTCACCTGAACCATTATTTGGACACAGGTCACACCCAGCCTTGTTCTCGGCTCTTCCCATAGCACCAGGTTGCAGATCTGAGGGTTGCGTTATATGAGAATAACAGTTTCTAAGCAGCCAGCTGAGGAACTGGAGGCATCCAGAGAAGGCTTCTGGGGAAAAGCTGGGTATGGAATATTGTATGAGAAACAGTAGAAGGAACTGAGTCTTTATTTGTCAGGAGGAAAGACCAAAGAAACCCTTATTATCGTTTAAATCCTACAACCTTCTTTAGAGCTGCTCCCAACATCCAGGTTCTCTTCTTCTCAGCAGGGTTTCCCCTACCCTTCCTGGAGTTAGGTATGGTCATGTGACTTGATTTGGCCAGTGGAATGAGAACAGAAATTAGCTATAATTATGTGACCTGCTTCCCCAAAGGAATTGGAGCAGAATTTGTATGGTCATGTGACATATTTGGGCCAATGGAATGGGAGCAGAATTTTGGTATGGTCATGTGACTTGCTCTGGCCAATGGAATGAGAATAGAAGTATGATTATGAGAAGTATAATAGAATAGAGGAATGTGAATATAAGTTAGGTGTGGTCATGTGACTTGTTTTGGCCAATGGAATTGGAGCAGAAGTTGTATGGTCATGTGACTTATTTGGGTCAATGGAATGGGAGCAGAAGTTAGGTTTGATCATGTGACATGCTTTGACCAATGGCAGGAGAGTAGAAGTCTGTGAGCCGCCATGCTGCCTTCACCTGGCTATTGGTGCCCAGTAATACTGCAGGTGGTTAAGTCTCTGCATCCTGCTTCCCAGCATGGACAGCATGCATCAAAGCCCCCAGCCAACCCAACATGGACATGGAGCAGAGTGAGAAGTAAACCTCTGTTGCTTGAGCCACTGAAACCTTGAGGCTAATTGCCACTTCATCAAAATCAAGCCCATTTTAACCAATACAGAAGTTCATCCTAGAAGTAAGATGCTGCTGTAACAAAACTCCAAACTCTGCAGCTTGGGCTTTGAGATTAGGCAATGAGTTTAAGAAACTGATACTGAAGGCCGGGAAGATGGTGACCCCTGTTATGTGGTGGTGAGACTTCTGGGAACCCTGTCACCTTTGGTGACCTGAAGAGTAAATCATGTACCCAGCGCAGCTGTTGGCCTGGGGGAGGGGCTGGAAAGGGGACTGAAGAGCGTGCTCTGGTTGCTGTCAGAATTTGGCAAAGCGTTGCAAGAAAGAGGTGAGATCAGAAAGGAAATGGCTGGTTTGCAGACACAAATGAAAGGGAGCCCAGGGAATTCCCAAATTCAGGAATTCGTAGGTCTGGAAGAGCCAAGTTCTTCCCAACCACAAGTGGTAAAAGTAAACATTTTGAGAAAAGACTGAAACTGAGCCATGTGGTGAAGGACCAGATCAAGGGAGTGGTGTCCCCTCCAGGGATAAATGAAAGGATTCAGTGGCTCAGGATAATAGTCCAACCAGGAGTGTTGTACCCAGTGCATCCTTCCAGATGGACAGAGTAGCCCTCGGAAAAAAAGTCCATATGTGTGGCTCTTCGAACCAAGCCTGGTATGACAAGAAAGTGTGATTATGTCTTAGGAGAAGAGACCGGAGGGAAGCAAGGGGGTGAGAAGGGAAAGAAATAGAGAGAATGTGAGAGTCATGCCTCCCGAGGAAGTGTGGCTTTGGCTATTGGAATACAGAGCTTGCTGGGCTGGAGAAGAGGAAGTCACCACATGTACGTCCACAAGGACAGCCAGCATTGGGGAGCGGAGCACTGTGACATCTGAAGCAAGAAGAGCCCTGCTCTTCTCCAGGCAGGCAGAGACCTGGGAAAGCTGTGCACCCTCCATGCAGAGCACTGTCCCCAAGGCCTGCTTCAGATGCAGCTGAGGAGGGCACCAGGAAAACCAAACTCCCAGTGGCTGGAGCCAATGGCTGCAGGGGTCCAAGGGAGCTGTCCCCTGGGAGCAGAATTGGGGCCTAATCAAAAAACATTCCCCACCCACAGCAGGGGTGACACCTCGAAACATTTGCCCAGTGGGGTTTCAGGACTGCCACAGGTGTGCTCTCTGGTCCCCACTCTGGCCCCTTCAGAATGAGATCATTTATTAGGGAGACCCTGTCCCTGTTCCACCCTCCTGTCTGGGGCAGGGGGTGCAGGCAATTTGTCTTTTTAGCTCATAGACACCTGAGCCAGAGGGGCCATGGGCAGACCCGGGGTCGAGGCCCCTGTGCCTCACCCCAAATCCTGGCCAAGCCTTTCTGGCAAGACCAAGGTTACAGGGCTCCCCTCCCAAGTGGGCTGAGAGCTGGCAGAGCCCCTTTATGTTTATATTTGGAAATATAGCATTTGCTGATTAAAAATAGAACTAATGATATCTCTGTTCAACAGAAGAAGAAAATTGTTTAGAGGAGTTATAGTTTCCCTCCCCTTCAAATTTTCTGCAATCTATGGCATTTCTAAGCATATAGAATTTTTCAGACTAGTTCTAAGAATAGCTTCTCCCACGATCCATAGAGAGGGCATGAAATTTACCCTTTTCAGTAGAAGGGAAACTGTTTGCAAACCCTTGAAAGAGTCTCCCTGTGTCTGAAGCCACATGAAGTCACCAGAAAAATAGTTCCTGGGAAGTGTCTTTTTATCACGCCAGTGTTGAAAGATCACCCTTTTTTGCGTACAAATCCGCCAAGGAGCCATGATGACCACTGCCCTGCCCCCACCCCCGCCATTCCTACCACCCCCTCTTCTCCACAGATGCCTGTTCCCTGGGCCAGCCATGGCTGGGACCCTCTGAGGGGACCTTCAGGCTCCAGCAGCCAAGACCACCCAGGGGAGCTCCGCACACCTGTGTGAGTCAGCACGTTCCTCTGAAAACGATTTGCAGTCACCGGTAATAGAAACACATCTAGAAGGAGGCAGTGAAAAATAAGGAGGAAAGGAGGCAGTTGTACAGTGAAAGCACACAAAACTAGAACAGAAAGAGAAACAACGGACCAGGGGAAATAACAGCATCAAACATGACAAAGAGTCAATATCCCAGCAAGATAAAGACCTTGTATGGCCCCAGTGTCTATTTGCAGACAATCATGAATGTGGAAAGAGCCAAACGAAGCAAAGCATAAGCGTGAGCGAGTGTGTGTGAGAGTGTGTGTGTGTGTGTGTGTGTGTGTACGAGCGTGTGTGTAAATGTGCAAGTCTTTATGTGTGTATGCGTGTGCATATGTATAAAGTGTGGGTCCACGTGGGTGTGTGAACGTGTGTGTGTGATCAAAGGTGATCACACTGGCAGTGCTGAAGCCAGGACAGGAGGTCGATGCCTGTCCTGTCACCAAAAAAGACATGTTGGGATCCTCACCCCCAGGACCTCAGAATGTGACTTTATTTGGAGAGGGGGTCTCTATGGAGGTGATCAAGTTAAAGCCACGTCATCAGGGCGGACCCTCATCCAGTATGAAAGTGTCCTTATTAAAAGGGAAAATTTGGACCCAGAGAGAGACGCAAACAAAGGGAAGATGATGTGAGGACACAGGGAGAAGGCGGCTGCCTACAAACCAAGGAGAGAGGCCTCAGGAGGAACCAACCCGACCCACACCTTGATCTCACACGTCTGGCCTGCAGACTGAGAGAAAACGGACTTAGGTTGTCTAAGGCCCCCAGTCTGTGGTCATTTGTGATGGCAGCCACAGGAAACGAATGTAAGACGTCTCTACAAGGCAGTCAGGGTTTTTCTTAAACCCGAGCCTGTCATAACAGTGCTTAAACAATCTAGAAGCAGAAACTGGAATCTCAGCAGAGACCGCAGGCCCTCCTGGTGGGGTTTCCCATCCACTCCGACCCCAGGACATGCCAGGGCACCATGAGATGCTCCTCTCACCCCCTCCCTCCCTCCCTCCCTTCCCAAAAAGCAAACACACACGCGCGCACACACACACAGACGCAAACGCACGCACACGCCTCCCCCTGCTAATTTACTCTACTTGCTTGCAGGATGTCAGTTTAACAAGACACATCAGCAGGCCCTGCCCGAAGCCCATCTTTCTTCCAGGATCTCTGTCACACAGGGGCTGGATCAGTCTCTGTTTGAGGGGCTACCCTGGGAACTGCACAGCGCTTAGCAGTGTCTCGGCTTCCACTCACTGGATGCCAGTAGAGTCCCTCCCCACCCACAGTTATGACAACCAAAAATGATCCAGACTTGGCCAAGCATCCCCTGGGGACAGAACCGCCCGTGTCTGAGGGCCTCTGCTCTCAAAACCTTCCACCCCGCAAAAGCATGGGTGGCATCTGCGTTCCTTACCACCGTATCCGGCGCCGAGCGCAGGCCCTGGCATCCGAGCTCTCCACGTGCATGTGACGGGAGGGTTGGTGAAGGAGGAACCAGCCAACGCAGGTCAGTGTCTGGTGGATCAGCTGTAGCCTGGCCTCACTGTTGCTCCTGGTGTTGGAATGACACCAACCAGCCTGGGGGTGCCCACATGAAACCCCCGCGGGGTCGTCTCCTGGTTCCTGTGTCTCTCCATCCACTGGGACTTTGTATAAACTTGTTACCCGTCAAGGCGAAAGCCAGATAAATAAAAATGAAGTGACAGACGTGTGGGTACCATCTGATCCCTCCCAGGCAGGGAGATAATGCGCTGGCACTCTGATGGTTGTATTAACAATTTAATAGAAGCCCAAGCGCCCAGGGCCAGGCAGACCTTGCCAGCACGAGCAGAGGCATTCTGCTGACTTCTACCCGCCCCCCACAGGAGACGGGCCGGGGAGAGGATCCCTGGGCACCCAGGAACCGTTCAGCCCGGCAGAGTCTGCGGCTCTGACACCTTTGCATCCTGCACCTGAACAGGGGGGGCCCCTGATGCCCACTAACTGTGAACTCTGCCCACTTGCCCCATTATGGCAGCAGCCCCTGGGAGAAGGGCTGGAAGCAGGGCCCGTTCCTCGAGGCCGGGGTTTCTTCATCTCAGCACCGTCCACACTGACTTTGACGGAGCAAAGACCAAGGGCCCCGAGGGCTGGAACCACACACAACCTCTTCCCCCTTTTTAAGCCTCTGTCCAGCGCAGAATTTAGCATACAGTCAGTGCCCAGTAAAGGTTTGTTGAGTGGAGACCAATAAGGGGAGCAGGAGAGGAAAGGGATCTCACGCCTGTGGGCAGAGAAGCAGGTGATAGCTTCAGGCAGGATGCTCAGAGCCAGCCCCCCCACCCACCCACCTGGTGCTCCCTTCTCAAATCAGCTCAGAAAGTCTGAGGACCGAGGGCGTGGCTCAGGGGGGTCCTTGGAAGCCACAGCAGCCTTGGGAACATGGCTGGGCCCCGTGAAGGACTGGGGAGTGCCAGATGGAGGAGGTGGGGTCAGCCAGGGTGCTCTGCAGCAGATGATTCCCCGGGACACCTGGACCACCCCCTTCCCCACCCCACCCCGAGCGGCTCCAGGAGAACAGGGGCTTTGCCTTGTCGGTTGTCAGCACTGAGCCGGGCCTGTCCCACAGGAGGCACTCAATAAACATTGTTTGAATGGCTGGATGGACACTGTATGGGGCGAGTCCCCAAAGCCCTCACTTGAGGAATTTACTAATGCATGTTTCTACCTTGTACTGGAAACACCTCGCAGTGTGTGGATCACTTAGCAGCCAAAGAGCACAAGCTATTATCAGCCACCTTCTTAGGCATACAGGCCAAGTCGGAGAACCCAGCTGCCACTTCCCAGCTACATGATCTTGGCCAGCCAGGACCTCACTGGGCCTCACTCATGCCAAGGAGTTCCAGGTGCTTCCTCTTTGTTATCCCTACTGTGTGAGCTCCCGGTCCCCAGCAGGCAATTTGCCACAAGCCCAGCCTCTCCTGCAAGGAGGGAGGGTCTGAGCTGCAGCTGACCCCCAGCAGCGTCTTCCAGGGGCCTTTGTAACCAGCCCAGCTGCCTTCCCCGGTCCCGCCCAAGCCTACTTCCTGAGTACAAAGACTTGCTTTGAAGGGCGAGCTGTTTCCTTGATCTGTCCCATCCCACAAGGGGCGTGTCTTTGAATGGAGCCCTGGTTACTTTTCTGTAAATATCCAGGTCTGGGCTCAACACGCTCCAAAATCTTCTCCAAAGTCATCAGAAAATGTGCACACGTGCACACACACACACATCCAGGGTATTTGGATCATTGTAATAGGATTCAGCTTTTCTGCTCTGCCGAGAAATACTGCAAGAAAGGTTGAAAGCCTCGTATCTCTAAAATCAAATCAACAGGCACGTTTGAAAAACTGACACAAACAAATAGGAAAAAAAGGGAAAAGAAACAGAAAGAAAAAGCTTCATTCAGATGCCTCTGCCGGAGTCCACTGTGTTTCCGCTCAACTTCCTTCAAGTCAGAGCTGCTTCTCATTCTGCTGCCTTTGCCTCCTAGATAGAAACCACAATCCATATTTTTAAAGGAAGAAAGGTTGCGTGTAATTGCATGATGATTATTTATCACCCACTCCTGAAAACAGATGCCCATTGCAGTGAAGGTCGGCCAATTTATCGGGAGGGAAAGATCTGTATTTCCTGCACTAGAGTGACATTACCAGCTTGGGTAGCTACTGCATAAACAATACATTACCCACTGATTAATTGTGCTTCTTGGCTTTTCAGAGTGCTTCTCACGCAGGCAGTTGCATATACACTAACAGTGAATTGAAAAAGGCAAAGGCCTGGGGACCCACCCCGAACAGGAGGGAACAAAGGCCATTAATAGGATCGCAGAACTCCCCGTGTATTTCACAAAGGTTCACCCAACAACGAGGGATGGCTGAGCACACTGGACTCACAAATGCTCTCCATCTATAAAGGGAGGACGTCAAACTACACTTCCATGAGGTACCAATTCACATCGATTAGAACGGCTAAAATCCAGAACCCTGACAACACCAAATGCTGCGAAAGTGTGGAGCAACGGGAACTCCTATCCATTGCTAGTGGCGATGCAACTTGGTACAGCCACTTTGGGAGCCAGCTGGGCAGTTTCTTCCGAGGATAAACATACTCTTACCACATGATCCAACAATCACACTCCTTGGTATTTACCCAAGTGTGTTGAAAACTTATCCACACAAAAACCTGTACAAGAATGTTCATAGCACCTTTATTAATAATTGCCAAAAACTAAAAGCAACAAAGACGTCCTTCACTGGGTGAATGGGTAAGCAAACTGTGATAGGTCCAGACAATGGGGCATTAGTCAGCATTCAGTGCTAAAGGGAAATGAGGGCTTCCCTGGTGGCGCAGTGGTTGAGAATCCGCCTGCCGATGCAGGGGACACGGATTCGTGCCCCGGTCCGGGAAGATCCCACATGCCGCGGAGCGGCTGGGCCCGTGAGCCATGGCCGCTGAGCCTGCGCGTCCAGAGCCTGTGCTCCGCAACAAGAGAGGCCACAACAGTGAGAGGCCCGTGTACCACAAAAAATAAATAAATAAATAAATAAATAAATAAATAAATAAATAAATAAAGGGAAATGAGCTACCAAGCCACAAAGAGATATGGAGGAACCTTAAATGCATATTACTAAGTGAAATAAATCAGTTTTAAAAGGCCGTCTACTTTATGATTTCAATTTTATGACACTCAGGAAAAGGCAAAAGTATAGAGATGGAAAACAGATCAGTGGTTGCCAGAGGTTTAGGGATGAGAGGTTGAGCTGGTGAAGCACAGGGAATAGGTTAGGACAGCATGTGGTGCGCTAATTCTGTATGACGCTGGCAGACACGTGACACCACGCATTTGTCAAAACCCATAGACTTTTACATCACAAAGAGTAAACCGTAATGCATGTAAATGTTTAAAAAATCAATTAGGAAGTCAGGGGATTCCAAGGTAGCAGGGAGACTGTGACAAAAGACTGACTGTAATACAAGCACCTGACATAACCTCACTGAAGGGGTGGGGGGAGGTGCTGATCTAAGGTTCATTTGGAAATGTGTGGAGTCTGTTGGACTAAAGATAAAAGAAATTGCACATAGGCATTGTACTCTAGTTGGTAAAGTTGCTTCCTTCATTAACAATTCTGAAACCACTACACATATACACTAGGACTGAAAAAACAAGTAAATGTTTGGAAGATAGTGGTATCCAGGTTTCCCAGTTTTGAAGTGAAGGTTTCAGAAAAGCAGGGGGAGGAGGCTAGAATGATCCACGTGGTACTGGATTAGAGCTGGAGACATGAGTATGAACTCATGTTTCACTTAATATGGATATAGACGGAGAGATGAGAGATAGATGATACATCATGTGCATATATACATGGGTTAGTGTGATAGTGTGATTAAAAGAAATATGTACTTGGTCTTCATCTCCATTTCTGGCACAGAGCTCCTAAAAACGTTGGAATTTCTTAATGATGAGTGCAGCAAAGGTATATCTTATGTTACTGAGGTGACTTTGGCTACATACTGTATGCTTCTATCTATATGTCAATCTACAAATAGCAAAATTATAAGGACAGAAATCAGAGCTGTGTGTTGGGGGAGAGGGTAGATTGCATAAGCGCCCAAGGAAACTTTTGGGGGTGAATGGAAATTTTCTGTATCTTGATTATAATGATTACTCTTACTGTATATATTTATTAAAACTCATCAAGCTGTACATTGAAAAGGGTAATTTTCTATATGTAAATTATGTCTTAAAAAACCCAACTTTTAAAAAAAGACGAACAAAAAAATTAGGTGACTTTGGGACTACTCCTAAGGATGGGGGCTGGTGGTCAAGAAAACCACCATGTGATTAGAGGGTTGGAACTTTCAGCCCCACCCCTCTGAACTCTGGAGAAGGGGCTGGAAACTGAATCGATCTCCAGTGGCCAGTGATTTAATCATTCATGCCTATGGAATAAAGCTTCCTTAAAAACCCAAAAGGAGAGGGTTCAGAGAGCTTCTGGGTTGGTACATGTGGAGATTCAGGGAGAGTGGCATGCCTGGAGAGTGTATGGAAGGTCCATGCTCCATCCCTTCCCTTGTGCATCTCTTCTATCTGGATGTTCTAAGTTACATCCTTTTATAGTAAACCAGCAATCTAATAAATAAAATTTCTCTGAGTTCTGTGAGCTACTCTAGTAAATTAATCAAACCCAAGGAGGGGGTCACTGGAACCTCTGATTCATAGCTGATTGGTCAGAAGAACAGATAACAACCTGGATTTGCAATTCATTCTGAAATGGGGAGAAGGCAGTCTTTTGGGACCGAACCATTAACCTGCGGGACCTGACACTATCTCCAGGTAGATAGCATCCTAATTGAGCTGAATTGCAGGACACCCAGCTGGCATCTGAAGAATTCCTTGCATGTGTGGGGAAACACACACACACACACACACACACACACACACACACACACACACACACATTGGAAATTGGTCTCAAAACACCTTTTAGTTAGTAAACATACTTTTATTTCCTTGCTCTGTCTACTGAGGGCCTAGAAGCTATGATATCCCAGTAGCAATGAGCACACCCAGCAGCCAGACCTTGGTTTCTAGATACCATTCTCCAATAAAGGGAACCAGAGCTCCTTAGAGAAACTGCTGACTCTAGGGCTGGAGCAGGACATGTACAAGTTGCCAGAAAATAAGAAAGTGCTCAAAAAATCAAAATGATGGGGATATATCAAAGGAACACAGGAGCCAACTGAAAGAGTGCTCAATGGTCAAAGCCAGATCAATTTAAGCAACAAAATAAATACAACCCAAAGTATAAAGAGAAAATCCATGATTTTGTACTAATATAAATAAATGATGGAATAAATAAATACATGGGTAAGAATAGATAGATCTCCCTTACAGAGGAATTCCTAATAATTTATGTAGCTACTTCCCCTCGAGGAGGTGGGGCCTAAGTCCCCTCCCCTTACGTGTGTGCTGGGCAAAGTGAGTTCCTTGCAAAGAGGACAGATTGGAAAGGGAAAGAGGGAGTAAATTTCCAGGAGAGGAAAGTGACTGACCCAGCCAGGTGACCAAGGTCAGCATCAGCAGTGGTGGGTAGTGTTGACAGCAGGTACCATGTGATAGGAGGGCTGCACCTCTGTGGTTCCTCCCGAGATCCCATCACCCAGTCTAACCATGAGAGAAACACCAGACAAATCCCAACAGAGGGACAGTCTGCAAACTACCTGACCAACTCTCCTCAAAACTGTCAAGGTCATCAAAACAAAACAAGTCTGAGCAATTGTCACAGCCCAGAGGCACCTGAGGAGACGTGAAAACTAAATAGGAGGTGGTGACCTGTTCTGGAAGAGAAAAAGGATATTAGGGGAAAACTAGTGAAATCTGAAAAATTCGTGTTTAGTCAATAATAATACATCAACATTGGTTTATTAATTGTAACAAATGTACTATAAAAATGGGCGGAACTGAGTTTGAGATTTATGGAAACTCTGCACTATCTTTGCAACTTTTCTGTAACTCTCAAGCTATTCTTTTAAAAATTACGTATACATATATGTAGATATATGGTTTTATGATGGTGTCAGCCTGTCAGTGGTGCTGCTCTCAGCTAGGAATGCTTGGGGACACTAACCTGCAGCGACCCCCTCCCCACTGACATTTCCCCGCTTGGAGCCAGTGTCGTGGCTGGACCAGCCCTTGTGGTTCTTATTATGATTTTGCACAATGCACCTCAACAGCAACCATCAGGGAACTTTGAAAAATCAGGGTGCATTACCCACAGATTCCACAGGGTACACGGTGGGCATGCCCAGGGCCACACAATGAGGTCTTGGGGTCGAGCGAGAGCAGATCTGGGGCTCTGCCTTTATCGGGGCTGAGGGTTGGTTTCACAGGTTCACTCTTTATTGGTGAATATAAGAGCAAGCATTAAAGTGCAGAAAGGGAGAAGCAGGGTCACTCCAAGAAGCAGGGTCACTCCCAGGTGACCATTATCTGGTCACCTAGGGCTTTCTAAAAGAGGGCCATCGGGGAGGGACCGCTGGGCTCTTTACCTAGTTGTGTGGCTGGCAATTAGTTTATTGGAGATGGACGTCTTGGAAGTGGATGCCTCAGCCATCCAAAGCTTAACGTCAGGCACTTTGTACACACACACACATGTCCACAAATAATCTTGGGTATCAATACAGAGCACTCCCCCACCATCCCCCAAGATGCTCATAGGGCAGGATTCTGACAGCCAAACAGAACAGGCACCAGGGCATTTCATGCCCCCAGACTCTTCTGAGCAGAGAGAACTGCACACACTCCGAGAGGGGCCTCGTGTGAGGCAACAGGAAAGGTCAGAGGAGGGCAAACGCCCAGCAGCCTGGGTGCCCAGGCCTTGGCCTCCTCATTACCCAGCCCACCCTCGAGGCTTCTCCAACCAAAGCACGGTGGGTGCTGGGGGCCCAGCATGACAGGCAAGACTACTGCACCTGAGGCTGGAGCCCCCTGGCGTATTTCAGAAAGATTTCTCTCAACAGTGTTTAAATTATTCTTAATGATTTTGCCCTTGAAGAGACAAGCCTTTATTTTCCAGCTATTATGATTAAGTTTAATTTTTTTTTTTCCCCAGCAAAGGGAACTACATTTGGCTACACCTCCTGTGAGATGCCTCACATATATGGCTTCAATGGGTCTCATGATAACACCACAAGTATTCTTACTATTTCTTATATTGTAGATGAAAACCTGAGCTGCTACCAGAAAAGCTAGGCTTAGGCCTTCATGGATCTGGTTCATTCTCCCCTCCTTTGAATGCAGTTAATTGTGGGTAAAGTCAAGTTTGCTTCCCATCAACTTGCTGCAAGCTTCCTGCAACACAGAGGGCAGAGGGCTGCTCTCAGCAGGAGGGATCTGAGGCCCCCCTACAGGAGCTGATGTCAAAGTTGCAGCCACCCAGTTCTGGGCCCTGCAGCCTTGAGCACAAAGAGCGCTGCGGGCCCACCCGACAAGGCCCCTGTGGCCTGGGTGCGTCTCGTCTCCACAGCCAGCACTGAAAAGGAGGTAGCCTCCTGGAGCAGGCAGAGCTGCCCACAGCCCAGAACCACCCCCTGCAGACAACATGCACCAGAGAGAACCACAGCCTACGAACAGGAAGGCCCTCCAAGGAGTGAGGAAATGAGAGTGAGCAGGAAGGGAAAATGATGGAGATTCAGTTTCATCATCAGAAGACAGGAAACACATCAGTCTTCAGAAAGACAGTAGTTTGCCTGGTTTTACTTGGGGGTTTTATTTGATTTGATTTTTTAATCCATGAAAAGGCCTGGAGGTCTCCAACAGAGCTTTCCAGGCCAATCCCTCTAGCTCCAAAGAGCATCCCATACCTGCTTCGCGTTGCCATGGCAACCATCCCGGGCCAAGCCTCCCACCCTCTCTCCAGGGCCTGCACTGCCTTCCAGCAGAAGCCAAAGCCATGTAAAGCCGGCCCTTATTTCTTTCTCCTCCTCTCCCACCACACCCCACCTCACCCCACCCCCTCCACAACATGGCAGCCAGAGAGGTCTTTATAAAGAGAAAATTGGACACAGCCACCCCTCTGCTCAGAAACATCTGTGGGCCCCCATCCACTCAGGGGACGTTTCCACACATGTAAGTGGCCTCTGTGGCCTCTCACCCCATCCCTTACTTCTGCTCGCTCACTCAGCTCCACCCACACTGCCCCCATTCGCCTTCCTCAATACCCCCGGGCTCGTGCCTGCCTCGGGGTTTTGGCACTTGCTGTTCCTACTGCCTGGAGTGTTTCAGAATCTGTGTACATGAGCCCTCAACTTAAATGTCACCTCCTCGGGAAAGCCCACCCTCATCACCAAGCCTCAGTTCTCCCACCTGCA
Organism: Kogia breviceps; assembly: GCF_026419965.1. NCBI lineage: Eukaryota > Metazoa > Chordata > Mammalia > Artiodactyla > Physeteridae > Kogia > Kogia breviceps. The sequence goes on along the minus strand of NC_081310.1, from coordinate 198,604,651 downwards.
GTCCCTTTCATCATAACCCGAGTTTAGTTTCATCCTGACACCAACCTTGCCTGATGCCCTCTTGTGTGTTTGCCAATCTCTTTCCTGTACTAGTCAGCAGGCTCCCTGCAGACATGGACAGTCTCTGCCTTGCTCCCAGCCCTATTCCCAGAATCTACAACAGCACCCGCAACACAGTAGGTGCTCAAATGGCTGCAAACCTGGGGAAGAGCCGATGCTGCAGTTCAAGTCCAAAGGCATCTCCTGCAGAATTCCTTCCTGGGGGGCATCAGTCTTGTGTTCCATTCAGGCCTTCAACTGATAGACAAACCTTTAGCAAGATGGAGAAAGAAAAAATATAAAAGACACTAATTACCTATATGGGGAATGAAACAAGAGTATTATTATAGAGCCTGTAGGTACCAAAAGGATAATAAAGAACGCTGAGGACAATGCTACACACATAAATTTGACAACTTTGACTAAGTAGAACATATCTTTGATAACTACAAACTACCACAACCCACCCAATAAGCAATAAAGTGTTTGAATACTTCTATAACTTTTGAGGAAATTAAATGCGTCATTTAATTGAAATTCCCCCCCAAAAAAGATTTCTCCAGGCCCAGGTCATTTCGCTGGAGAAATCTACCAAACACTCTAAAGAAGTATCAACACCAATTCTGCATAACCTCTTCCAGAAAATAGAAGAGGAAGGAACACTCCCCAATTCATGTTATGAAGCTAGTATTATCCTGATACTAAAGCCAGACAAATACAATTCGAAAAAGGAAAACTACAGACCAATATCCCTCATGACAACAGACACAAAAGTCTTTCACAAAATATTAGCAAATATAAACTTAGCAATAAATAAAGACGTACACCATGTCCAAGTAGGATTTATTGCAGAGATGCAAGGCTGGTTCAACATTTGAAAAGTTAATCAGTGTAATCCTCCATATTAATAGGCTAAAGAAAAAAAATCACACAGTCATGTCAACCAGTACATAAAAAGAATATGTCAAAATCTATACCCATTCATGATAAAACTCTCCCCCAGAAAAGGGAATAAAGGTAAACTTCCTCAACTTGGTAAAGAATATCTAAAAAACCTACAGCTAATATTTTACTTAATGGTGTAAGATTGAATGCTTTCTGTATTCCTAGCAATGAACACCTGGATACTGAAATTTAAAATACAGTACCATTCATATATACAATGGAATACTACTCAGCCATAAAAAAGTATGAAATAATGTCATTTGCAGCAACATGGATGGACCTAGAGATTATCATACTAAGTGAAGTAAGTCAGAAAGAGAAAGACAAATATCATATTATATCGCTTATATGTGGAATCTAAAATATGACACCAATGAACTTATCTACGAAACAGCAACAGACTCACAAGACATAGAGAACAAACTTGTAGTTGCCAAGTAGGGGAGGGTGGGGGAGGGATGGAGTGGGAGTTTGGGATTAGCAGATGCAAACTATTATATACAGGATGGATAAACAACAAGGTCCTACTTATAGCACAAGGAACTATATTCAATATCACGTGATAAACCATAATAGAAAATAATATGAAAAAGAATGAATATATATATATATATATATATATATACACACACATCTGTCACTTTTCTGTACAATGGAAATTAACACAACATTGTAAATCAACTATACTTCAATAAAATAAATTTTAAAAAAATAAAATAAAATACAGTGCTATTTATAATCACTAAAAAATTTAAATACTTAGTTGTAAATCTAACAAAATAAGTACAGGACTCATATGCTGAAAACTACACAATTCTGACAAAAGAAATCAAAGATCTAAATAAGTGGAGAGACATACTGTGTTCATGGATTGGAAGACTCAACATAGTAAAACTGTCATTTCTCCTTAAATCCCTAAATTTACATACAAGTTTACCACAATGCCTAGCAAAATCCCGGCACAATTTTTTTTTCCAGCACAATTTTTGTAGATATAGACAAGATTATTCTAAAATGTATTTGGAAAAGCAAAGGAACTAGAATAGCTAAAACATTATTGAAAAAGAATAAAGTAGGAGGAATCAGTCTACCCAATTTCAAATTTTGTCTTAGAGATACAGTAAATAAGAGTGTGTAGTTTTTGGTGGAGGACTAGACACACAGGTCAGTCAAACAGAATAGAGAACCCAGAAATAGACCCACATGAATATGCCCAGCTGATTTTTTACAAAAGTGCGTAAGCAATTCAATGGAGGAAGGATAGCTTATCCAATAAGTGGTACTGGGGCCACTGGGCATCCATAGTCCAAAAAAAACAAAAACAAAAGCCCATGTTCTTATACAAAAATTAACTCAAAATGTATCATAGGTAAAGTAAAGCATAAAACTATAAAACTTTTAGAACAAAAGATAGAAGAAAATCTTTGTGACCTGGGACTAGGCACAGAGTTCTTAGACTTGACATCAAAAGCACAATCGGCAAAGGGAAAAACTGATGAATTGGACCTCATCAAAATTTTAAAGTTGCTCTTTGAAAGACTCTTTTAGGAGGATGAAAAGGCAGGCTGAATGATCTGCGGTGACCTAAATGGGAAGGAAATGTAAAAAAGAGTGGAGATATGTATATGTATAACTGATTCACTTTGCTGTACAGCAGAAACTAACACAACACTGTAAAGCAACTACACTCCAATAAAAATTAATTAAAGTAAATAAAGAAAAGGCAAGCTGAAGAGTGAAGAGAATAGTTGCAAACCGCATATCTGACAAAGGCCTACTATCTATCAATAAAATACACAGAGACCTCTCAAAACTCAACAGTAAAAAAAGCAAGCAAGTTCCCAGTAATATCTGATATTCATATTTGGGTTTCAGTTTACAAATTGTCATCCTATCAACATCCTTGCTTTACAGATGAAAAAGCAAAGGTTAGAGACTTCCCTGTGCTTCAACTCCTAGAGGGAGATAGAACTAGATTATTTTCTTTTTTTAATTGATTTTTTAGTTGTGTAGAATATATATAACACAAAATCTATCATTTTAACCATTTTTAAGCCTACGGTTCGGTGGCATTAAGTACTCACATGTTCTTGCGCAGACGTCACCCCATCCATGTCCCGAATTCTTCATCTTATAAAACTGAAACCGTGTCCCTTACACACTAACTCCCCAGTCTCTCCAGCCCCTGTCACCCATCCTTCTCTTGATACTTTCCGCCTCCATGAATTTAACTAGTCTAGGAACCCTACATAAATAGATCCATGCGCTGTTTCTTTTTTTGTGACTGGTCTATTTCACCGGCATAATGTCTTCAAGGTCCACCTGTGCCATAGCGTGTGTCAGAATTCTCTCCCTGGATTTGAACCACCATCTCTAAGGCAGCCTCTGCCCCTGAAAAGCCAGCGTGGCTGGGGTCAGTCACCTGAACGCCCCGTGTTTGGCATCTCTGGGCACCTGCCTCGTCTCCTCCAGGCAGATGACATGACCTTTGTTACAAGAAGGTACCTGTGGAGGCTGGCAAAGGTACCCATGACTGATGAGGAAGATCAAAACCAAATTGATGTTGGAAAAAACACACAGTTAGCCCAGGCAGAGGAGGGTCCGAGACGCTCCAGGGACCCAGGGAGAGTACAGGAGACTGAATCCAGGAGGGCGGATGGAGGAGGCGGCAGGAGCTGGATGGAAAGGGAGGCTGGCGGTAGGGCCAGGGGTGCTGTCTGGAATTTGCAGGATGCCCCCCCGGCTGTGTTTCTCTCACTGCTGGTTTCAGTGCCACATCCACTCCATGAAGAGCTCTGCAATCACAAGAGTGAGGCTGTGATTGTCTACTAAGGAGGGGTTAAATATTGTTTTGAAAACCTATTTTCGTCTCTAATTTATGCTATGCCTTTGAAGATGAAGACGGGAGAGGAGGGCCCGTAATGTCTTAGACCAGCAGAGGATGGGGGAGAGCTCTCACCGTCCCGGAGAAAATCAATTCCAACCAATTCTATTTCAGCACATAGAGGAGCCAGGCCTCTCAAAGAAAATCAGCCTTTCATAAAATTTCTTGGAAATCTAGCCAAGAAATTGTGCGTGTCTCCCTCAGATAACACTGCAGTATTATAGGCATTTGACTTGATCAGCGGGCTATGGAAAAATGAAACACCCATTTAAGCAGTGTCTGGAAATGCTGCCCGGCCGCAGAAAGCCTGGGGGCTGGCGGGCTTCAGAATGACCGGGTGGGGCTGCCACGGGGAGCATGTGCCATCTTCCACCGCTAATGACAGCCCCAAAGTCCTGGAAGGACCCAGCATCGGCTCACCTGGCATGCCACTCAAACATGCAGGTTGCCTGGTCCCACGCCAGCCCTGCTGAGCCAGGTCCCAGGAGCTGGTCCCCAGGAATCCTCACCTGTAACACTTTCTCAGACAATTCTCTGCCCAGGACAGGCTGTTGCAATGGGGTTTCTGACTTGGTTTTTGCTGAGGGCCAAAGTTAAGAGATGCCAGGGGTGACCTCCGCCGTCAAAGGCAGAGAGCCCAAGCACCTGTGCGTGACCAGCAAACTGGTCCCAGTTCCTTGTCCTGAGCCACCTGGAGGGCACGGAATATCGGAGCTGAAGAGGTGAAGGAAGAGGCTGCATCTGCAAGTCCACTTCTTGGGAAAGAGGCCAGTCTGCTGTGAGCCCCTCCGGGGAATTGGTGGGGGTACCTGCTCTCACCCAGAGGAGGGGAGAGAAGCTTCTAGGAGACACTGGCGGGATTTGACACGAGTGTGCAGGGCACAGGCGGAAGTCAACTGGCTCCCGAAGAGGCGTCCGTAGCAAAGGCTGGGAGAGGCGCCAGCTCGGGGAGGCTGAAGGGCAAGAGGGCTGCAGGAGGTCACACGCCACCCAGGACAGGGCCAGCTGTGGGTCTCCTGGGGACAGGTGGCACTACCTGTAGGGCTATATCCTGGGACCACTTTAAAGAGACTCTTCCCAAGAGAATGCCTCAAGGGGTGATGGCTTGGGATCATCTGTGGGGAGTGGGCGGCCAGGTGCCCTGGGCCATCGAGGAAGCACAGGAGAGTAAGCGGGGGGGGGGGGGGGGGGGGCTGGCCTCCATCATGGGCTGCTGCAGAGAAGCCAGAGAGCAGGGCCTCTCCAAGAAGCCCCAGAGCCCTCAGCGCCAAATGCTCTCTCCGTCCCTTCCTCTTCCCCTCCCACTACAACTTCAGAAGGACCATGGGCCTTGGGACTGAGAGGGCAGTGGGGTCTGGGCGGGCCAGAGCAAAGAAAGCCACCGGCCCCCAGCTGGCCCCCACCGCAAGCTGCAGCCTCGGCCAGGCCCGTGCCGGAGAGCAGACACTGATGTGGGCCAGAGATCAGGGTTTCGAGTATTTTACTGGACTAAACACCCTGCTTTAAAGAAAAATCAGACAGCTGCTGAAACTAAAACAAACAATAAGACTTTATTTTCTGAGAGAGACCAGGGACATCACAGGGTCTGGATGAACTGTACAAGTCAGGGGCTCAGCGAGCTTCATGGACCCCATTCACTCCAGGAAAGGCTTCGGCAGCCTGAAGGAGAAGAACCAGAGGCCACGTAGGTATTGAGGGACACAAGCAGCTCTCCCAGGCCCTGGACACCCCTTGGAAGCTGAGCTGACTGCCTGAGAACTCAAGCCCCCAAGTGACTGAAAACAAACCCACGACTACAGCCCACTGCAAAGAGTGGGGTGAGACTCCATGCTGTTGCCTCATGCCCCCTCCTCCCTACGCACTGTGCATCCCAAATCTATTCAAGCCCCCATCTCTGAGAGGCAGCCAGACGAGTCCTTTGGCAGAGGGGGCAGAGATTCCTAACTCCCTGCCCAATATCCAATCTCACTCTCCTCCTTAGAAATAGAACACGATTTCTAGCTGGACAATGATGAGCCCAACTAAAAGACTATATATCCCAGCCTCTCTTGCCCGAGATGTGGTCATGTGATTCAGTTCTGGCCAATGAGATGTGAGCCTTGTGTGGTACTTCCAGAAAGTCTCCCTAAGGGACATGGATGAGATGGCAGGAGCTCCAGCACCCATCTTGGACCATGAGGATGAGGCCATGCTGGAGTGTCGACCCCAAACAGTTTCCTACAGCCACCCACCTCTAAACCACTGTTACATAAAAAGTGATATAAAACATCTATCTTGTTTCAGACACTGTTGCCAGGGAGTTTTGATTAAATGCTGCAGAATTTAACTGAATCTTGGCTGGTAGATATATACAATGACCACTCACACACATCGTCTCACCAAGCACACTGCCAGTCTGACATACAGTGGACACCCAGGGCACGGTTAACTCGGCCTCTCTTATTTGCCTCAAGTGGGAATTGCGTGGTATGGGGGCTTTCACTGTCTATGCCCAGCCAAGGTGATTCATTGAGTTTTCAGAGGCAGGTAACAATGTGGCATTTGCTGGCTGAACTGATCAAGATTCCATGCCAGGAGAGAAGGTCTGAGCTGTGATTGGACCTGGATCTTCAGGCCTCAGGTTGGCCTGGGATGGCTCTTTGGGGAGATGAAATACAGCAGGCACCATGGGTTGAGTTGTGTCTCCCCACCCCTAAGTTTAGATGTAATGAGTTAAGAAGAGGTAAGTAAAAAAAAAAAAAAAAAAAAAAAAAGAGGTAAGTAGGGTGGGTTCTAATTCCACATGATTCATGTCCTTATAAAAAGAGGAAATTTGGACACAGACAACACACAGGAAGAACTCCATGTGGAGATTGGGGTGTTGCGGACACAAGCCAAGGAACTACCAGAAGGCAGGAGAGAAGCCTGGAACATCCTTCCCCAGAGCCTTCAGAGAAAACACAGCCCTATCAACACCTTGCTCTCAACGTATAGCCTCCGCAACAGTGAGATAATAAATTCTGTTGTTTAAGTCACTCAGTTTGTGGTACTTTGTTACAGCAGCCCGAGCAGACTCATACAGCAAGTTACACCTACATCACCCTTGTCCTTGAGGAGTTTACCTTCTAAGCAACACAGTTCACCGGCTGGCTGGTACTCAATGTTCCTTGGTAGGAGGACAGGTGGGAGGACGGACGGATGGTTGAACAGATGGATAAATGGATGTAAGGATGCGGGTGCATATGGATGGGCACGCGGGCAGGTAGATGAACGGATGAGTGAACGAAGGAATGAATGAACACACGGGCAGCTACCAGACGCTACAAGGATTCTGCCAAATGCATCACACACGCCTACAAGTGCTCACACCTCAGTCCAGCGTGTGCAGCTGGAAGTGTGGCCGCGTCACACCCCTGGATTCCACGGAAATCAATCAGCCTCAACACCAAGAAAAAACAGGTCGTCACTTTCTGTAGAACTGCCACAAACTGGCCTGATTAACAGCGACATCCTTCTGGTTTGACTTTTCACACCGCCTATTTTAATTCCTCATGAATACCAAAGGGGTCTCAAAGGAGGAAGCCGGAGGAGGGTTCGCCGTAACGGGACTGGGTGCCTGTCCCCACGGAGGTGATGGGGCAGGTCCTTCCATGAAGGAGGACGTCCTGCAGAATTTCTTTGCCAGACAGGTGAACACGGCAAGGAGCAGCAAGAAGGGGACACCAGCCCCGAGGTGTGCCATCTACGGGAGGCGCCTCGATAGCAGGGGCTGGCCGACAACACGACAGGGTCCAACCACTGACCTGAACGGATGGGACTGAGGCCTTGGGGACAGAGCCGCCTGTCAGGGTGCAGATCCGGGCCTTAGAGAGTGAGCACCCACACACCTTCCCGCCATGTGCGCCGGGCGGGGTGAAGCCTCACCAAAGGCTCAGCTTGGGGCACCATCCGTCCTGTTGACCTTGACCTGGGTCCAGGGGAACGGATGCCCAGTGGCTCCAGGAGAAGGAGCAAGAATGAGGGAGGCCTCGGAGGAACAGCGGCCCCAGAGGTAAGCCCGCCCTCTGATGCCTGAACAAGGCTCCTGCACCTCACGAATCCTCCCGGGCCCTGGGCCCTGAGAAGCTGAATCGAACATGCCAGCGTGTTGGTGTCAGGCTCCCCCAGGCCTCCAAACGCTTAGCCGTATGGGTCCCCAGTGCACAGGCCACCAGGTCTCTCCCCTCCAAAAATAATAACTATTGGAGAAAACCCTATGGGCGATGAGAAATTTCTGGAAGCTGCAGCCAGAAGAAGCAGTTAGTTAATCCACTCCTTTCTGAAGCTCCGGACTCATCTGGCTGGGCTTCTGGGACATTCAGTGCCAATGCAGCCTCGGCTAATAAGTAATTAGAAGATAATTCACATTTGTAACATACAATGGGAAACATCTCGACCTACTGACTTCTTAAAACCTAAGAACCTGATTGATCAATTCTGTAGTGAGATGGAAAACAGGCTCAGGTTCAAGATAGGCTTCCTTGGGCTCAGCCCTCCCCACCCACCCCCAGGAACGGGGTGAAAAAAAGAATCTGCTGAAAACCCAATATCCTGGGGGAGTTAACTTGAGATAGGTTGCCTGCAAATGACCAAGTAAGATGATTTCTGCTTCAAGCATTCACGGGCTGTAGGCATATGAGGTTTTAAAAATACTTAAAATGTTTGTTTTTCTTCGTAGACTAAACATTTTGCTTGCTGATTTGTCGCAGTAACTTGATAAATATCACTTTCTCATATCTTCTGTTTTAAATTATTTTGTCTTTTTCTGAGTCCATCCCTCCAGCTGAGTGACTGCCCCTTTCCCAGGAATGACTGGGACCAAATAGGGGTATTTGCATTTGTCAGTTGTGGTTGGAAATAGCAGGAACACAGCCTGCGCAGCCCGCCCCTCCCCAGCCCAGCTCACCCCACTCTCGGGTCTCAGTGTCGGGATGCTCAAGGGTCGACTGTGTCCATCCAAGACATCCCTCCCCCAGCCTCCCCACGCTTCCCACTTCCCCACGTGTCTCCAAGGATTAGAGGAAAGCAGAGACCCAGCTCTACCCCCTCAGCTACAGTTCTCCTGGGATGGAGAGAAAGGCAAGGGGGGGGGGGGACATCGGTGTCCCCACCATCCCCTTCCCCTCCTGCTCCTCCTTCCCCAGACAGTCACCTGGGAGCCCTGGGAGTGGCTGCACACCAGGTGAACCATGGCTGAACCTGGAAAATGCCCCGTGACTCTCAGCCCTCACCCCTGCACACAGAGGGGGCATAAAATAAGCTACACAAGGCACCCCAGCAGCCAGGACCACGTCTGTCAAGATGTGCTGGTTCCAGCTGGTTCCCCCCCCAATTCCTCCTGCTTCTCCCCTTCATCTTCCGAACAGCAGGGCAGGGGGGAGATGTGTGGGAACACATGTAACTGATGAGCCTGAACGCTCTCCCCAGGTACCTTGATTTCCAGCCAAAACATTAAGATGTTGTTCTACCAACTAATCACCCTCCCTCAGACAGGAGGGAGGTGCAGTGAAAAACCTGGCATTTCTGGGAACGTGAGGAAAAGCCGGTTACAGCTGAGGCAATTCCCTCCAGTGAAGCCGGGCAGAGTGGAAATCCTGAGTCTGTTCTTTGAATGTCACAGGAGCTGCGTGCTAGAGATTGTTCTTTGAGAAATGTGATCCGAGCTGCCTCCACTTCCTCTCTTCAAGGAGAAAGAAGCCTGAAAAGAAACACGCCAGGGGATGCAAACGAGTCTCCTAGACTCTTGGATCCCCTCTCCCCACCAGGGCCACCTCTGTGCCTCCGCTTTCCTGCTCGGCTATGGTCCAATCACTTGATTGGTGGGAGAGCTGTCCCTCATGCATTTGAACGCTGAGGCCAAATTGATTGGTCAAGGAACAGGCATGCAATGTGAGGTGAGCCAATGAGATGCCTGTTCTGGGATTTTTTTTCTCCATCCAGATAGGAGAAAGGAGTCTCTTTTCCTGGGTTGGAAGATGGCGAAGGAGGCCCATTTGCAGCCCTGGCTCCAGAGGTGGAAACGCAGCGTGTCTGAAGGAACAAAGCCCCCTGCAGAACCAAGGCAGGGGGGTGGCTGACAGCACTCAGGCCCGTTCCCTTGGACCAGCTCCATCCGCTTCCCTGTTTCAAAGTGGTGAGCTGAAGGCAGTGCAGGCTAAGTGTTCCTGCTATTTCCAAACACAACTGACAAATGCAAATACCCCTATTTGGTCCCAATCATTCCTGGGAAAGGGGCAGTCACTCAGCTGGAGGGATGGACTCAGAAAAAGACAAAATAATTTAAAACAGAAGATATGAGAAAGTGATATTTATCAAGTTACTGCAACAAATCAGCAAGCAAAATGTTTAGTCTACGAAGAAAAACAAACATTTAAAGTATTTTTAAAACCTCATATGCCTACAGCCCGTGAATGTTTTAAGCAAAAACATCTTACTTGGTCATTTACAGGCAACCTATCTCAAGTTAACTCCCTCATAGTATTGGGTTTTCAGCAGATTCTTTATTTCACGTGGATTTTTTTCTGGCTTCCCAATAAAGCAAATGAAATAGGTGCTTCTTTGGGGGTAGATGGAGACCCCATGGAGGAGATGGACACCCCATGGAGGAGATGGACAACCCCTTGGGGTTCTGGGGACCATGTGGGGGAGACAGAGACCCCCATGAGGGACAGGGAGACCCCATGGGGGAGACGGAGACCCCTTTGGGGAGATGGAGATTCTGTGGGGGAGATCGAGACCCTGTGGAGATGGACATGGGGACCCCGTGGGGGAAGATGGAGACCTCCATGGGGAGATGGACACCCTGTGGAGGAGAGAGAGGGTTCCCAATGCAGAACTTGAACAGCCAGCAGATCCAGCCCAAGACTCAGAGAGCAAGGGAAAACTCCTCTGCTTTGCGGGATGGACATCACCCTCCCCCAGACCTAGGATCCTGAGATGTGGACAAGTGACCTGAGACCACCCTGAGCAAGACGGCCGTCCAGGCAGGAGCCCCAGCTGTGTCCCAAGCCCTCCATGTTGCCCTGAACCCCTTGTAGTTTTCACAAACACGCCGGAAGCTGAGGTAACACTGACCCCCATCACAGATGGGAAACCTGAAGCTCACTGCCGAGAAGGGGCCAGCGGGATTCAGACTCGGGTCCAAAGCCAAGACCTGGCTCTCAAACCCATGTTCCTTCTGCCACCTGCCCGGGGTCATTGCTGGGTCATGACCCCCAGCCCCAAGCTCCCTCATCAGGGTCCTACCGCCCTGTGGTCAATCCAAACACAGCAGGTAGTGGCAGGGTACCCCCCAAGCCACTCACTGCGACAAGGCAGACTGGCAAGGATGATCTTAGGAGGCAAGAGAGAAAGCTCAGTCACTTAGGGACATGAACCCACTAATAACCAATTTGCAGAGAGCTTGTGCCACCAGCGAGGTCTGGGCTGGCAACTGGGGTCCATCAGCCTTTAAATTATAGACAGCTCTATCACTCCATCAGGCCTGCCGCAGAGCCGAGATGGATCAGCTCAGCAGTGAGTGACAGCTCCAATAAACTCATTCCTGCCAGGAAAATAGCATTCCCATGTGGAGGTACTTTGGAAAGTATTGAACTTCAGGAAGAAATGAAATAAAAATAAAATGGCTCTGGCAGTCCTGGGTGCTCCGTCATTGTTGCAAGATGCAGTGGGGAGAAAAGGAGGCTCATCATCTCATAAATCTCTCACTGTCCTTGGTGGAAAGGTGCTGCGTCACAGCTCATGAGCAGCTAGTCAGAAAGCCGGCATCTGGCTCACGTGGGGAATCTTTGCCCAGCAAGGAAGGCGCCCCGCCCCGCCCCCGCCCCCGGACCATCTAGGGCAGCTGCTTCAGTCACATGAGGAAACTGAGGCCAAAGTCACACAGCAGTCAGGTCAGTGGACCAGATGTTCCAATGGGAAAGCACAAGGCAGGCTGCCCAGTACACTCTGAACTGGAGGCGATCAAGGGCCTGCCCCCAGATCCAGCTCAGGGACCAGCACAGCTTCTGTACAGCCTGTGTAGCACGCTGCCTGTGACCTTGAGAAGTGATGAAGGGCAGGTTAAAACCATAGCAACCCCCAGACATCCCCAGCCTGTGTTTGGAAGCCTCCAGTGATGGGCTGAATACTAATCCTAAGGTTCAGCATCCATCCATCTGGTCTACCTGCTCCTCTGTTCCCCTACCCCCAGTCTCTGTGTCCTTTCCTTTCCTGGCAAATGAGAACCATCCAAGGCCCTTATCCTGCTCCTTCTCTCTGTACCAGGGTTCTGGGAAGACCACAGGATAAGCTCAGCGAGGCCAAGCTTGTTCTCACTCAGCTGCATCCCCAGCCCTAAGGCAGCACCTGGCACGTAGTAGATGCTCCGCAAACTTGCCGAGTGAACAGACAGGGACAGAGCTCCAAGAATAGACTTTGACACCAACAAGAGACTGGTCCACAAATCTTTATCTCTGTGGCGCTCTTAGCTCCCCCATGGAATGCCCTTGTCACCCTCCTCCCAGAAGACTTATGGTCAGGTGACCAGACCTCCATGTGACGGCCAGGTCAGCACCCAGGGCCTTAGACTCTACCACTACCCACATTGGACTTGTCTTACTCAACTCCCAGAGGAAGTGTGGCTGTCTGCATCCCCCCATCCAAGTTGTACCTCTAACTCTTCGAAAATCAGGGTGGAAGCAAAGAACGGCTAAGATGCAAGAAGTCTGAGCTGGACCCGAGCATGTTCCTGAAGTCACACCCCGTGTAACTGGGTGGTCACTTAACTCCCTGAGTCCAATTTCTTTGGCCACAAAGTGGAGGTAACGGTCCAACCTTGAAGGACTCTAGTTGGGGAGAAAGAAGGAAATGCATACCTAAAGGCACTTGTCATTATTGAGCTGTCGACTTAATTCCTAGTTTTCTGACACCCCATCCAGCCCCGGAGCATCTGTGCAAAGGGTTTCAATTCTGAAAAAGCTCTCCTTACATCTGGCCTCTCATTACCGTCCCTCCCTGGATTTATCTCCTCGTCCTTATCATGTGTGGCTGTTCTCAGTGATGTTTTATAGCTGCCTATTTGAGTTAAACAACCGGAAATTATATTCGGGGCCTCGGGAGTGTGTACCCACATCGACACAACAGAGAATTTCTAAGATGAATCGTAGTCTTCCTGGGTCAGGAAAGCCTCTGACAGTGTTTTCACCTCATTTCCTTGATCCTGGGTGGGCTACGTTCACACCCACCCAACCCTGGCAGCAAAATCACAGCTCAATGCCACGGGAAGGTCCCATCGACGTGAGGAAGGGTCTTGTTGATCTTTCTCAGAGGGGAGGGCAGCTGACCTGCAGAGGCGGCGAGAAGACCGGGCAGGTGAGGAGAGGGCACTGGGCTCTGGTGGCCATCATCTCAGGTGTAAGCCCAGTCATTGACCCAACAGCTGCCTACAGATGGCTTGTCCCCCCGTTGTCACATGAGCACCCAGGGTAGCCAAGTGGGTCTGGAGATTACCACCCTGGGACTTGGAACACTGAAAGTCACACTGACCTTGACCTACTGTGCTAACCTAGAAACTCCTGCTCTGCCCTCAGGTGCTTTATTTGTTACATGAGGAGCAGGAACTAGACCCGAGACCTCATTCCTCCCTCCAACAAGGGTTTATGAAACATCTACTACAAGGAGACCCTGTGTCCTGAGCAGACAAGAGAGCAGGTCCTGGGTTCAGGGTCTCTAAATGTAAATATTAATAACATCTGTGTGAAACATTCTAAACTAGAGCATTCCACAGGCTCTCACAAGTTGTCAGGAGCGATACTAACTGTGGCATGAGGTGGGCACGATTCCATCCTTACTTTACAGGTGGAGAAACCAGGACACAGAGAGGTTAGGTCATATCCTCAAGGTCACACAACCCAAGACTCTCCTCCAGGGTGGCAGGTCCCCAGAACTTGAGGCCATACGCACCACCCTGCCGTCAGAGCAACTACAACCAGCCTGTATTAGTTCCTCACTGCCGCCGTAACAAATGACCACAAACCAAGTGACTTAAAACAGCAAACCTCTATTCTGTCACAGTTCTAGTCCTCAGAAGTCAGAAAGGAGCTTTACAGGCAGAAATCAAGGTGGCGGCAGGGTTGGCTCCTTCCTGAAGCTCCAGGGGGAATCTGTTCCTTACCTCTTCCAGCTTCTAGAGGCTCCCAGCATTCCTTGGCTTGCGGCCACATCATTCCAGTCTCTGCTTCCGTGCTCGCACTGCCTTCTCCTCGATCTGATCTTCCTTCATCCTCTTCTGAGGGTCCTTGTGATGACCTCAGGCCCACCTGCATCATCCAGGACAATCTCCCATCCCAAGATCACATCTGCAAATTCCCAGTTGCCATGTGATAGACTTGCCACGCGTTCTGGGGTTCGCACATGGTCACCTTTGGGGCCTTCCCTGTCTGTATCATCTCAGCCGACAGCATAGCCCCATGACGGCCTGTCCTGGACACTCATGAGTTACTCCCCATAGCTCAAGGGAGAAGATTCTGTCCCCTCTTTCAATGAGGAAACCGAGGGTCAGTAAGATCAATCAGCTGGCCCGAGGTCACCCACCTCCTAAGTGGCAGAGCCAGGGTTACGGTCCAGGCCTGTCTGACCCCTGAGAAGTCCCAGGGGCCCTGACTCACTCACCTGCCACTTACCCCCAACCCCACCACTCTTCTCCGGAACACAAGGCCCCCAACCCTGTGGGAGACACTCCCGCCCAGATGGACTCTCATCCCCAGGACTCCGGACCTGGACAGGTGGGGCCTGGCGGGCCGTGAGTCTGCAGAGGGTGATCTCTGGGGGCCCTCCCCCAGGCAGCCTCTCCGACAACATGCTTTAAGGGTAAGGAAACCCCTCACTACTACCGCTCTGGGCAGAGCCGCCAGTACATGGGCAGATCAAGTGCCATATTCACATTCATGATAACCGAAGTGCCATATCTGCAAGGCTTAAGGGGCCAAACTGATTTCCTTAGGCTGAGGTCGTAGCCTGGAAGATTAGGGCAATTGAAAGCACAGAAGGTCCCGGATTTGTTCCAGTCTGGGCCGTGAGAAACACAGACATGGACATCGCTGCCATTGAAAGAAGAAGTGTGTCACGCTCACAGATCCCCGAGGAGGGGTCATACCAGACGGGGCCACACAGGGAAGCACAGGGCCTGGGGGCACGTGGGCAAGAGCCTTTATTGTGGTTTCTGTGGGGTGGAAGGGGGCGTGGGCAGAGAAAACAGGTTTGGGGTTGGCTGGGTTGGATAACTTCAGCGGGTTCCGGGGCATCGGCTTTCCTTGGTTGGCTGGTACCCGCCCTGGGGTGACGGGAGCAGGAGGATAATAGCCCAGAGTATCGGAGCTTAAGAGGGTCCTTGTGGGTAGGGATTCTGGATTGGATGGTTTGCATTTGAAAGGCACCCTCCCCTTGGGTCCGCCTCTGAGAACTGGCGAGTCCTGGGAGGAGTAACGCCCAGGCTCAGCCAGGCCCCAGATGTCAAAGCTTCAGAATGCAGCAACTCAAAGATATGGTAGTACACGTTTCCTCTGAAATCAACCCAGGGAGGTCCCAGGGCCACCCGTACGGAGGCTTCTGTACAGAGGAGAAGGTTCCCCATCCTCCAGGCAGACACAGCCTTGAGCCAGGCCCCAGGCTTTAGCAAGCAGATGCAGGCTGGATCGCAGCACCTGCTCAGCAGCGAGGCCAGGCACCCCTGAGCGGCGCACAGCCAGCACAGCACTCAGAGGTCCTGGGAGGCCGTGCCCTCCCCGCCCGGGCCCTGACCTCACCGAGCCAGGGCCCGGCGACTGCATCCCATGCGGACAAAAGGCTCGGCCGCTCTGAAAGCGCCCCCAGGGACAGCGCACCCCCACCTGGCCTGGGTCCTGCTGGCTCGTGCTCTGCACACAAGTCCAAAACTTCCAAGCCAGATGAAGCTATGTTTCAAAACCCCTGGGGGATAAACATCTTGCTCATAAAATATCAGCGAAGGAAGAGAACCAACAGAGACGGGCAAATGATGCCTCAAGAGACGTGCTGTGGGGCTTCCCTGGCGGCGCAGCGGTTGAGAGTCCGCCTGCCGATGCGGGGGACGCGGGTTCGTGCCCCGGTCCGGGAGGATCCCACGTGCCGCGGAGCGGCTGGGCCCGTGAGCCGTGGCCGCTGCGCCTGCGCGTCCGGAGCCTGTGCTCCGCAACGGGAGAGGCCACAGCGGTGAGAGGCCCGCGTATCACAAAAAAAAAAACAAATAAATAAATAGAGACATGCTGTGTTCTGGGGTCTGCCGCCTCCCCGGCACCGCCAGGCCAGACCTGGACCCTTCCTGGGGCTCCCGCAGACGAACCCCATCTCTGAGTCTTCTTCCCCCAAACAAGGAGGAGGCTTCCTTGGAGAAAGCAGTCTCCCCCATTAGAAACTGCAGGACAAATCGTCTCCCTTCAGTTTCCCTCTGCAAGGACCAGAGGGACGCTCCAGAGCACAGCAGCGTGTGACGTGGCTGAATTGTCTCTTTTAGTGGAGTTTTTTTTATTTTTCCAGCGAAAGAATGAAATGAAGGGACATCCTAACCTCAGGCTGTAACGTGTTCTGTGAGAGGCAATCCCGAAGCAGAAAGGTCAGCCAGAAGGAGAACGCTGTTTCTAAAGCTGGATCCCGTGGAAAAGCAGTCACCAGAAGCGGCCGGGGCACCACTCCCCAGACGCCAAGGAGGCCAGAGCGGGCTGCGGAGCAACCAGGATGTGTAAATGGAGCCTCCAGATCTGGTTGAGTTCTGCTCTTTTTCGGACAGATGTTTCTGGAAGTCATATTCGACTGTGCCCCCCGCCCACAAAGGCCAGATGGGAGGAACCCCTCCCTGCCCAGCAAGCTCAGCTTCGGGGAAGACTCAGACCCCAGCGGCACATTCTCCAAAACCTCCCCTGACGCTGGACCCAGATGCGACGGTCAGAGCCCACATCTAGAAACAGAATCACAGCTGGCAAAGACAACAAGCCCAGCCCCACAAGGACCGACCCAGGCCCCCGCCTCCCCAAGGGGGAGACTGCAGGCAGCTGTCCCTTCCGGAGAGCCAAGAGTCCCCCAGGCTGGGATGTCCTGGTCCAAATCCACAGTGTAAGAATTTTACAAGCAAACAGTCCCCAAACCAAAGCCAAGCAGTCTCTGTAATAAACCATGTTTCCAAAACACAAATTTTTAAAGCATGAGGGGGTGAGGCTAACAGAGAAACTTAGAACCAAGCAGGACCTTGGAAGTCACCACAGCCTGTCTCTGTGACGGGGACAGGTCCAGATACCTGGGTCACCATGGTGACAGAGACGCAGGGCTGGGGCCTCCGCCGTGTCCTGCCCCCTCGTCCTATCGCGCGACTCCCAGAGGCAGCCGCCATCCGTGTATGAAGAAGAGACACGTCCTTCTCCTAAAACACCCTGGATCCAGGCTTTGAAATCCTACATTTTCAATAGTCAGGAATTGCCTCAGTGACACACGTTGTCCCAAGCCTCCCAGGCTGAGAAATCATTCTGTGATGGTTAATATCGACTCCGCACATCTCACCAGCTGCTCCAGGGGAAGGAAAGTTACAGGGTCAAGGGTCTGCCTTTCTGCTGCGGCAATCTGCAAGCAGCAGAGAGCGTCCAGAAGCCTCGCGTGTTCTTGGAAATGGACACGCAGAGCAGCCAGGCCACCGGGAGGGTAAAGGCGCCACCGGAGGCCCCGTTGCTGCTATTGACGCTGCCACCATCAGTCGCTGCTTCCTTGTGTCTGGAACTTTCCACCGGGTGCCGAGGTGGCTCTCGTGACAGTGGCTACTGCCAACGAGGCACAAAACTAATCCAATACGGGTTCGAAGAGGACCACATATAAGCGCGTCGGCCTAGGAGCCCCCAGGCGAAAGAGGGTGGGCACCATTGGATGACACCTGTGGGCCCCGTGGCCCTCTTCCGTGAGGGGGGCAGGAGTGGGGCTGCTGGCCGCCTCGAGCTGGGCCCGAACCAGCCCCAGCACTGAAGCCCAGACTGTCCCAGGTGGGAGGAGCATGGCCGAGACCCCATGGAACAAGCGGTGGCTCCACGGAGGCCTCGAGTTGAGAGGAAAGGCCGTGGGCCTGGAAACCCAGCTCTTGAGTTGGGGGCAATAAAAACCCCTCTGGTTGGTGGAGCAGGAGGTCAGCATCTTCTGCCCCCGGGGAGAAGTGCCCTCCTGTGATCATGTCCTACCACCCCGAGCTCAAGCAGGCTCAGACCACAGCCTAAAGCCCTACAGCCAGCCTCCCCGGCGGAGACAAGGGAGAGGCAGCTTCTCATGGCAGGACACACATTCAGGGCCTCACCTCCAGGAACCCAACCTTGACTCCCCTCTGCTGCAAGACAAGGGACTTCCCAGGGCTCCTGGAGCACCTGGGCACATCGCCCGCCATCCACGCTCTCAATACACCCTATGGCCGCCTTGATGCCACTTGGAGCAAGATGGGTATAAAAGCGAACATCCCACTGAATTGTAATTGTCTATTAAATTGTGTTTGCCGTCGCGTGCACAGAACTTGGCGAGGTGCCTGCCCATCATTAGGGCTGAAATAATAAATGTCGCAGATCCAGTAATAACAATAATAATGGCCAACACAACTGCGGGCTCTGGGCCAGCGCAGGCGGACTCTTTACCTGCCTGAGCCCCAAAACGCTGCCACCCTGTGCCCAGTGCAGGTGGACTCTTTACCTGCCTGAGCCCCAAAACGCTGCCACCCTGTGCCCAGCGCAGGCGGACTCTTTACCTGCCTGAGCCCCAAAATGCTGCCACCCTGTGCCCAGCGCAGGCGGACTCTTTACCTGCCTGAGCCCCAAAATGCTGCCACCCTGTGCCCTGGTTGCATGTGATGAACCATCTAGATGGGTTAAATTCCTCATCCAAAGTCAGCTCACTGCCCAGGGACAGAGGCTGTGGGTGCCAACACCCTCCACCCAGCACTGCGGTGAGCTCAACACAGGGTGGGAGGGGTGGGGGAAGGGGCATTTCATCCGTGTATCCGTGCAGGAGGCGAGCGCAGAGGGCCAGGAGGCCTGAGAAGCAGCCCAGCGTGGCCTGGAGAGGTCATGCCCCCGCCCCACCGCAGCTTTCCTCTAAAAGGAAAGGTATAATACTGAGTGGACATGACAAGAATTCCAGAAGTCTCTCGAGGAGCCCTGGAGACCTCCTGAGCCTGGAAAGTGGAAACAGCAGCCAGAGGACACAATGAAGACAGGAACTCAGAGATGGAGGGAGGTGAGAGCTCATGACACATTACCCCGTGAGGTTCCTGGAAGGACAAGCCAGCCACCCCCTCTGTGGCTGTCCCCTGCCCTGGGAGGCATCTGGAAGCAGCTGGCCGTGGTGTGAACAAATCGTTCTGGCCCTGAGGTATGTTTGGACAGACTGATTAAGTTTCATTAAGCGTCTTTAAACAATTAATGCCTGCAAGAGCACTGGAAATCAGGATTAAGTCTAAACTAAAGGCCACTTTGAAATTTCACTTTCAGGCCTAGATTAGTTACAGACAATTCTATTTGATCGGACTGAACTGGCGCTTAAATGTAAATGTAAGCAGGGACCAGGACATCCGGAGGTGTGGATAATGACTGACTCACGTCAGAAGCAGAGGGCGTGTGTGTCCAGCGGGTTTTGGTCTTTCTTGGTTTGTGCTAGGCTGCACGTTTGCCGGCATGCTCTGTCTGCCCAATTGCCTCCCCCACCCACCCATCCCTACACACTGAGTTTGGGTTGCTGCACTGCATTTCTCTGGCCACTATGATAGTTCCAGAGATGAGCATGTAATCCCAGCTGAGCCAATAGGTGCCACAGAATTTTTGCAGCGCCTACTGGGAGAGAAGCCTAGAGGAAGGTGAGACAGGAGCAACAGCAGCCATCTTGCCACCATGAGGATGCAGCCAACGAGAAAATGGAAAAGGAGCAGAGCCAAAGCAGGAGAGGAAGAGAGTGGGCCTGGGGAGTCTGTCTGAACCCCTGGACGGAGGCCTCCTTTCCACCTGGGAGGTTGGGTTCTCTGTCACTAGCAACTGACAAAGATGTCCCAACCAGGACTCCACTGATGTAAGCCACCCCCTCCCCACCCCTAGAGGTAAAGACCAGAGATGCGTCTCTTGGACTTTTAAAGGAGCTTTCCAGCAATTTGCTCTGAGATTATTTTGATGTGTTTCACACCCTTCTTGAGATGCAAACAGACCCAGCACTGGGGCCCCCACCCAAGCTTTGCTTTGCGGGAGGGAATTCTAAGGGCACGGGGGCTGGCCGGGTCCCCCCAGCTGGTTTCTCTCCTTCACATACATGGACCAGGGCCCAGACTAGGGCGAGGCAAGTAAGGCGTTGCACAGCCCTGCAAGTGAGCCCCTCCTTGAATTTCACGCCCCAGGAGCCTCACTTACCTTCCAAGTCCCAGCCTGGCGCGGACGATGCCTCGTCAGAGCAGCGTGGGGTCATGGGCTGCTAGCAGGCACTGGGACCGGTTGATCCCGAGTTCTAACCCTGAGTTGCCCACACTTGGCTGGCCCCAGGCAGGCCTCTCAGGGCTTTGCTTTTCTCATCTACATGGTGACAGGGCCCTCCTTGTATAATTCTTCTGAGGGTTTCTGGCAGTAAGTCAGTTCCAAAGACCACCACACGCCTGCATCTGGTCAGCCTGAACCTTCCTCCCAGCAAATGAAGCTATTCTGAGGCCAGGGCAGAGCCAGGAGGTGCCCGCTGTCTGCTCACCGGTGTCCTAGCCAAGACCCAACATGCATTTTGCTCTGTGGCTCCTTGGGATACCTGCGCTGGGAAGAGCATTTCAAACAGAGGGGAAATCATTCCTGCACCAAACAAAATGAACATCCTCTGCTGAGGCTCCCTGGGACACAGCCGCCCCTGAGGTCTGTCCAGGCTGGCGAGAAAAGGGCTGCGACTCCCCACCTGACCTCTGGGTCACAGAGGTGTCCTCCTTTACCCCTGGGGCTGAGTGCCCACTTGGCACCAGAAGGAGCCCATCTCACCCCCTGAGTGCTTGCTGAGTAGCAGCTAATTAATCCCTGAGCAACGTGTCAGATGCCCTATGGTCCCCGGGGAAACAGAGAGACAACCTGAAACTCAGAGTGTGATCTGTGGTCAGTCTGCAGGACGCGGGGCCGCACAGCGCGGAGAACGGCTCAGACCCTGCTGGCAAGGAGGCACCCTAGCCCCCCACGAGACAGAGGGACTCAGGCACCCTCAGCTCCCTCCTTCCTGCGGCCTCCAGCCTAGAGCAGCTCCTGATGTGCACAGAGGAGAATGGACTGAAGGCTCTGATGGAGAAATCCGAGTTTTCCTGGGTCTCTCTCATCCCTGCCACCTGCCCGGGGTGTTGGTGGGCACCCCCCTAGCTCTGTCCTCATCAACACTGCCCCCCCACACACCGTGCGGTCTTCACTACGTGCCCACGGCCGTCCTGGGGAGCATAGGGAACCAGGTCCGGCCAGCGCCCTGGTCCACAGCCCAGCGCTGCCACGGCTAGGAGTACTTCCTTCTCCACGCCCAGCCTCTCCCTCCTCTTACAAGTGACAACGGGACCATCAACTCGTTAGACTGTGTGATCACACGTGCACAGCCCTTGGCAGGGTGCTGGCACGGAGCAAGTCCTCTGCAGGTTCTAGCAGCTGTGTGTTAGGGTCTCTGTGAGGGGTCACGGACTCCGCTATCATGCAGCTCAAAAGGGTGCTTCCAGGGAGAACCGTCTAGAGGCTGGGGACGACACAGTGCCCCGTCAGTGTCATAGAATGGGAAGGAGAAGGCTGAGCGCGGCTACAGGGGGTCGGGCAAGTGGGAGGGGCTTAAAGCACGCGTAGGATGTGCGGTGGCCTTGCCCAGGGGCAGACAGAGAAGTCCCAAGCTGGGGTGACGATGGTATACGCAGGGGCAGTGGCCAGAGCAGCCAGAGGAAAGGTAGGGGACATTGTGCCCCAGAGTTGCTGCTCTAAAAGGCCATAGGATCTCCAGGGCTGGGAGGAGCAGGACCATAGCTGAGGGTCCAGGAGGGCGAACAGTCTATCAGCATTCAAACGCAGGGCCACGGGGAGACGAAGCCACTGCAGAAGCCACAGGCGCGCAAAGCGCTGGGGGTTCCTGAGCCCGTCCATCACCCAATACCAACCTCCCTGCCAGACACAAGGCTTCAGGTGAGCATAAAATGGAGGGCTGGCTGCAGGGCTCACAGCGCCCCTTCACCAGGCTCCAGCCCAAAGCCTTCCACGCCCCAAGTACGATTGGTGCAGAGATTCTCACCTCGGCACTTATGGATGTTTGGGGGAATAAACCTCTGTTATGAGGGTCTGTCCTGTGGGTTGTGGGATGTCTAGCAGCATCTCTACCCACACCCCCCCATGCCTCCTC
Source organism: Kogia breviceps (assembly GCF_026419965.1). NCBI lineage: Eukaryota > Metazoa > Chordata > Mammalia > Artiodactyla > Physeteridae > Kogia > Kogia breviceps. The sequence goes on along the minus strand of NC_081310.1, from coordinate 198,582,387 downwards.
CCCACGGTGACAACCAGAATGTCTCCAGACATTCAGAAATGTCCGGGCTTCCCCGGTGGCGCAGTGGTTGAGAGTCCGCCTGCCGATGCAGGGGGCGCGGGTTCGTGCCCCGGTCCGGGAGGATCCCACGTGCCGCGGAGCGGCTGGGCCCGTGAGCCGTGGCCGCTGAGCCTGCGCGTCCGGAGCCTGTGCTCTGCAACAGGAGAGGCCGCGACAGTGAGAGGCCCGTGGACCACAAAAAAAAAAAAAAGAAATGTCCCTTAGGAGACAAAACAGCCCCTGGTGGAAAACCACTGGATTCGTGAGAGGAAGAGTTAAAGGCTCTCTTTCAAAAGAGATAGAGAAAAAATGATTAATGCTCTTTCATTCCTTCCACAGACATTTATTAGGCAGTTATACTGCACTGGGCACTGGTGACACGTAGAGTTCACAGCTTGAGAACAGTCATCGGCGGTAGAAGAGGCACTCAGATGTGCCTAGATGTTCAGTTCTTTACATATTGCTCCAAGTCTATTAACCTCTTACACATGAAATGCTATCTTCAGGAGCCAGCGTGCCATCTCCCCCTTGAAATCTTCCCCAAGCCCCAAGCTGGGGGCCCAGTGCCCCTGCTCCATGTACCCCCGGCAGCTGTGTCTGCTGTGCCTTTTCTGCACGACCCTGAGTCTTTTTTATATATAATGTTTATTGGGTGGGGTTATAGCTGATTTACAGTGTTGTGTTAGCTTCTGCTGTACAGCAAAGTGCATCAGTTACACATATACATAGATGCACGCTTTTTTAGGTTCTTTTCCCATATAGGCCATTACAGAGTATTGAGTAGAGCTCCCTGTGCTCTACAGTGGGTCCTCATTAGTCATCTATTTCATATATAGTTGTGTGTATATGTCAGTCCCAATCTTGCAATTTATCCCTCCCCGACGTTTCCCCCCGGTAACCGTAAGTTCGTTTTTTACATCTGTGACTCTATTTCTGTTTTATAAATAAGTTCTTTTGCACCATTTTTTTAGATTCCACGTATAAGTGATATCACATGATATTTGTCTTTCTCTGTCTGACTGACTTCACTCAGTATGACAGTCTCTAAGGATACTGAGTCTTTATTCTCCACACGCACCCCGTTTGTGTCCTCCTTCAGGTTAAATAAATCTCCTCTGATCTCTTCTTCACTTTTCTGTTTTATATAAACTGTTGGCATTAGATGGAAATTTAATAAGAACTCAATTATACATCTTGAGGTTGCAGGAAGGAGAATAAAGAACCATCTCTTCATGAGCTTACCTCATAGCCCCAACTCTGTCCAAACTAGACCTTTGTCCTGTTCATTCAGGGAGGGCAGAGCTAGAACACAGAGAGACAAGAGAGGAGATCCTTGGGTCCTGAACTTCCAAGGACCCAGATCCAGGGAGTGGGTGGCAGGTTAAGAGTGATTTTTAGCATATGCCTTTTTTTAACCTTTGCCGACATCAGAACCTAGACCCACCCTCTCTTGCCATGAGGCTCTCCAGAGTCTACCCCCAGATCCCAGGCGCAGAGCACAGAACCCAGCACATCACACGTGCTCCGCAAAGCTCTGCAGAGCTGAAATGAGCTGAGGCTGATACTACGGCTTTGTTATTTCTGTGAAGCTTTCTCATTTCATAGAGAAAGGTTCCATACTCCTATCTACATGAAGTGGTTCTCTGCCTAAGGACGCCGGTCATCGGTTCCATGGCCTCAGCTCACATGGCAGCAGCTCCTGAACTACAGGGGGAGCCTCGGAGGGCCAACAAACACCCGTCCCGTTGCCAGCCTGCCACCCGAGCGCAGGGAACAAGGGCCCGGGTGACCCTCCGACCAGCCGCGGGCTCTGATGAGGAAGAGTGTCTCCCTAGCTCTCTCTCTCCTAACAGCAAAGCAGCCCCAGTTGCCCTCCAGAGGAGGCTGCCTGAGTCCGTAAGCCTTGTTGAGTGGGGCCTTGGGACCCATCCCGCAGAAACGTGGTCCCAGAGCTTCCTCCAAGAGGGACAAAGGGAGGGAGTCCACGCGAGGCCAGCATGACACGTAAGTGCTCTGTGCTGTTAATTAAAACCTGAAAATGGAGCTTTGGAATTTAATTAACAACCCAAGTGCAAAGAATAGAGGTTTTGAGGGGTTTTCTTCTTTCCTAACACATCTAGAATCCTTCATTAACAGCTGGAAGTGTAGATTGCTTCACATAAGCAATGAACAATAAAGCAGAAAAGGCACGGGGCATTTCTGAGGGTCACAGTCTCCTCAGTCGTCCATCATCGATCACCCCTCATTGGAGAAGGGCGTGCCAGTCAGGGTGCCTCAGGAGGCCGAGGTTGTAGAGCCTGGAGCAGGGGTCCCAGCAGACTGAGGCTGCAGAGAGATGCCAACTGCAAACCAGCAGGAGGGCTCACAGGATGACCAGGCGTTGATGGGACCACCCAAGCCTGTAAAGCTCCTCCTCTAGCTCCCACATCCTGCCTGTGGGCTGGGAGAGTGAAGGGTGGTGGGGTGGAGAGGGACAGTCTGTAACTACATCTGGCTTGGAGGGACCCTTGGATCTGGGAGGCACCACTGGTCTCCCTCCTCCGGATGGGGGAATAGGCTCTGCGAGGCTGACTTCCGCACCCTTGGAAGGCAGCTCTCCCAGGCCTTGTGTTTCTGCACATTTCAGAGAGGCACCTACAGCTTTCGTTCCAGACTGTCTTTTCAAGGGTGTTTAAACAGCAAGGAGACCGGAAAGATCATCTCCCTCCAGGACAAAAGCAGGTTTCTTTGCATCAGTATTGTAAACATAATGTCTCCCTCCAGGGCAAAAGCCAGGCAGGTTTGCCTGTAGCCCATTCAAAGAGATCAGGGTTCCCGAAGTCAGGGTCCTCAGCTGTGAGGTGAACGTCCTGCACACAGCATCTAGGCCACCCGGCATCACACATGGGCTTGGGGGACAAAGAGGGACCAAGGAGACCAGTGAAGCTGGTGCTGCCTGCCATGCAGTGAGTAACAACAGCCTTTGTCTCTGTGTGTGGGGGGGGTGTCTCATGTCTTCTGCCAGCGTCCATGAAAGGGCGGCGGGCTGCTCGCAAGTAGGGAAAAATATTAGACCATCCACAGTCATTGGCGAGTGACACGCATCTGAGGTCACACAGTCAAGAAATAAGCAGCAGGCAACCCTCCTACACTGTTAGTGGGAATGTAAGTTGGTGCAGCCACTGTGGAAAACAGCATGGAGGTTCCTCAGGAAACTAAAAATAGAGTTAGCATATGATCCAGCTATCCCACCGCTGGGTATATATCTGAACAAAACTATAATTCAAGAAGATCCATGCACCCCTATGTTCATAGCAGCACTATTCACAATAGCCAAGACCTGGAAGCAACCTAAATGTCCACTGACAGACGAATGGATAAAGAAGATGTGGTGTATATATATACAATGGAATATTACTCAGCCATTAAAAAGCATGAAATAATGCCATTTGCAGCAATATGGATGGACCTGGAGATGATCATACTAACTGAAGTCAGTCAGAAAGAGAAAGACAAATACCATATGATATCACTTATATGTGGAATCCTAAATATGACACAAATGAACTTATCTATGAAACAGAAATGGAATCATGGACAGAGAGAATAGACTTGTGGTTGCCAAGGGCGGGGGAGGGAGGGACTGGGAGTTTGGGGTCAGCAGATGCAAACTATTATACATAGAATGGATAAACGACAAGGTCTTACCATATAGCACAGGGAACTATATTCAATATCCTGTGATAAACCATAATGGAAAAGAATGTAAAAAAGAATGCATATGTATACACCTGCATATATGTAACACTGAGTCACTTTGCTATACAGCAGAAATTGTAAATCGACTCTACTCCAATTACAAAAAAATAAAAGAAAGAAGCATCAAGCTAGGATTCCATCTCAGCTCAGAAGTGTCCCCCAGTCTGAAAGCCTCCCCCTCCCCAACACTATCCCCTGGGCTCTTGGGTGCACAAGCCAGGGACATCTGGGCTCTAGGGGGTCCCGTCCAGCCCTGCAGCAGGAACTGGAGCCCCGACCTCTGCTGTGAGAGCCAGAACCCTGGAGGACCCCAGGAGCCGCAGACTCTGAGGGGCGGTCTGCACAGGACCTACCACCTGGCTCCGGGCCCCTCTTGGTAGCGAGCACAGAGGGGACTTTGTTCTGTCTTCGGCTGGATCCCCAGTACCCAGAGGAGCACCTGGCACCCAGCAGGTGCTCAAAAACTACTGGAGGAAGGAGAGGGGGAGGGAGGAAAGAGAGAGCGGTGCCCGGAGTCAAGGCCAGGCGCTCTTGAGGACAAAGATGGGTTTTTCGGCCAAATCCCAGGGTCCTGGAGAGCTCAGCGTGGGGAAAGTGCCACGTGCAATGCACTCACCCCGCTGCCGTGCCCAGCTGCCAGACTCTCCTCCAGGTGCCCACCCCCTCGGTGCCCGCATGGCAACATCCAGGAAAAACGTGGCATGTGAGTGAGTGAGTGAAGTAAGGACCAGCCAGCGCGGCCTCGCTGAGAGCCTGCAGGCGCGGGGCCCTGATGATGCAGTCGTGATCTGGAAGCAGCCGTGGGCTCTCCGTGTCGCTGCACAGAGAGGACGCACATATAGAAAGTGTCCAGCACGCCTGGACACTTAATGAAGACCTGTCAACTGAGGAAGCTCAGAGAAGTGAGGTAACTTGCCCGAGAGCCAGCTTCTAGAAAGTGGGGGAGGCAGGACGCAGCCACCAGCCCTCCTGGCTGCCCCCAGCTACTCCTCAAAGGGTTGGGGGGCCCAGAACGCATCCTGGCCCCGGGGGGGCTCTGCCTCTCATGCCACCTCCCACCCTGAGCGGGACAGGCTCCGGGCCGGTGGCCTGCGAGCTGCAGAGTCAATGGGCCCTCCAGCAGCTGCCTCTAAGTGGGCTATTACATTGCAGAGGCCGTGTCCTGCTGCATCTTGGGCCCTAATGTCACCTTATTAAGCTTCTCTGCTGGCATGAAATGTTATTCACATCCAGTCTCCGCTCGCAGGGCCTGCACCCCACATGGCACGTGTGCTGAATAATTAAAAGGAAAACAAGTTCCCCAGCAGAACTGTGTGACCTTCTCCAGGAAGACACAGCCCCGGGGGTTGTGAGCTTCTGACCAAGGGTCTAAGTGACCCGACAGACGGGCCACTTCTGATCGCCCAGCCCCCCTTTCAGAGCAGCTGGGGGCAGCCTGCAGGGGACGTGGAAGATGCCCCCCTCTGCCCCGGATGAGGCTTGGTTTCCGGAAAACATGGTTTGTCCGGGGATGGTGTTTTCACTGCAATGCTATCTGATGGGTTCAGTTTGGGGGTTGAGAAAGATAAAGATTTTTTTAAGCAAACTGTCAGACTTCCTGCCTGCCTCTGTCCTTGTAGAGCAGTAGAGACCCCGGCCAGCTCTCTGTCCCCTGCCCTGTCCTCTGGTCCGGCGAGGGAGTTTCCTTGGCTTTTGTCTGCTCCGGCAGAGGCCAGCCCACTGTCTGGGACCCAAACCCGCGGGCTTGCCCGGCAGTGTGTGTGTGTGTGTGTGTGTGTGTGTGTGTGTGTGTGTGAGTGTCAGGAGCACATTGTCCTTTGAGTTTGGGTCCAAATGGACCCCGGTACCTCTCTCATGGCTGTGGGGTGTCCCGAGCCCCCCTGACATTCCTGCAAGTCCCTGAGATTTCCATCTTCAGACTCCCTCCCACCGGCTTGAGTTCTGCCTTCCACTCAGCTCTCCAAGTCACTATCTCTCTCATCTCTTGTCTTTCTTGTCTCTGGGATGCAGCTTTCATGATTTTCACACCACCCCCGTGCTCCCACACACCAGGCATCTCAGTGCCTCAGTCCTTTCTTCCGAGGGCTTTCCCAGCTCTAAGGGGACCAGTAGAACCAGCCCGAGTCGAGGAGCAGACATCCTTTGGCCATCCAGCCACTTCTCAAAGGCTGGGCTTTCTGGAGGGCTCTCCTGGGTCATGAAGCAATTCAAAGCACCCAGGATCAGTCACACTGGATCAAGGAAGTTCCCAGAACAAAGTAGGACTCAAAGGTTTAGCTCTGGAGACCCAAGTAGCAAGCGCTGGGGCAGGAAGTTCATCCCAGCACCTGAACCTACATCGCCGTGCAAGAAAAATGCCAGTGGGATCATCATCGAGTGTTTCAATGAGCTGGGTGGGGCCCTGGACCAGCTCTGTCCAGGGAGGACCCTGCAGATGGCACTGCCCCTGGACGTGAGCTGCCCGGCGCTCAGCTCCCCGCGGGCCGGAGCATGCCAAGCAGATCGCAAGGGCTAAGACGCTGGTGCCCAGACTCCCTGGGCCCAGTGAGGACCGCCAGCGCTCGGCCCTCTCCAGGCCTCCGGGAAGGATCCCAGCCCGGTCAGCTCGGACAAGCGATAACACCGTGGGCTTGAGGGTGCGAGAGTGGGCAGCCGCTACCTTGTACCCAGGAGACAAATCAGAGCATCTGGAAGCAAAGAGGGCCACCCTGCGGCCATTCACGCGCTCCCTTCCCCCCGCTGGGTGTCCTGCTTCGGGGGGGACCCTCCTGGAGGGAGACGCTCTCTGACACCGAGGTGTCCGCCAGCCGGGAGGGCAGCCACAGCCCTGCCAGCCCTGCCCCCCTAACCTACCCGTCTCTTTCATGAGGGAGGGGCTCCCGGCCTCGTGCCCCATCATGGCTGGCCCAGTCGCCTCCGTTCCGTCACCCTGGTGGCGGAAGGCCTCTGCGCGATCTGGTTCTTTCTACAGGCCAGAGAAATCTACCTGGCTAATTTACCATGGCATAAGGGTGGGGAGAGACGCAGAATCCTGGGGTCCCCTCCCAACCACTGCCTCTTAGCAGCATTCCAGGGAGCCACTAGCTCTTAGCCCGGCTGCGGACTCGGGGATCCTCTCCCTGGAGCCCACCTCCCTCCCACTCCCCATTTGTCTCCAGTAGACTTCCTGCTAAAGCAGATCTGATGTTGGAAGTTAATTCCAATGTGCCGTCGAAGCAGTTATGTAAGCAGCTTACTTTTCAAGACCTGGGCCAGAGAAAGGACCTTGGGAGGCACTTACATAAGCTCAGAGATAACGAGCTGCTGTGATGAACGCCCCGAGCCTGCTCCAGGCCTCCCAGTGCAGCTGTCGGAAGGCAGAGCCCGGCGCTCGGCACAGGGCAAGAGCCGGAGCAGCCCACCTGGCTCCTGCCACCACTTGTAGCCCCTGTAGACGCGCGGGGCCAGAAACAGAGGCAGAAACAGAGGCGAAACAGGGGATGTTCATAAACCAGCCTTTTCATGTGCCTTCCAGGAAGCGGCCAGCAGGGGCACGTCTACAGGGAGCTCCAGGATTTAAGAACAACCTTCTCTTGGGCTTCCCTGGTGGCGCAGTGGTTGAGAGCCCGCCTGCCGATGCAAGGGGACACAGGTTCGTGCCCCGGTCCGGGAAGATCCCACGTGCCGCGGAGCGGCTGGGCCCATGAGCCATGGCCGCTGAGCCTGCGCGTCCGGAGCCTGTGCTTCGCAACGGGAGAGGCCACAACAGTGAGAGGCCCACGTACCGCAAAAAAAACCCAAAAAAAACAAAAAAAGAAAAACAAAAAAAAAAAAAAAAAAAAGAACAACCTTCTCTGCTCTCTGTCCCCACCTGCCCTCACAGGCCCAGCCCCTCTGCTCTCTGTAAACCTGCTCTTCCACAGCAGGGAATTTTCCTACAGTGCTTTTTTATCTCATGAGGGAATTGCCTTCCCAGTACTTTGTATGCCTATAACTCAAGCTTACCCCTGATTTTGTCTGGCTCAGACTAAAGAGAAACACTGCCAGCACACAGTAGGCACACATAAAAATGGTTACTGAAAAAAGAGAAGCAAATGACCATTGCATGTACATTCAACCTCCCTACTAATCCAAGAAGTGAACATTAAAATGTGATTCCTTTTCACCTTTCAAATCGGTCAAAATTTTTCGTAAGTCAGAAAGATACTATTCCAGGCCAATAAAGACAGAGTGAAACAGACACTCGGAGACACTGAGGATGGGAATGTAGACTGGCGTAACCATCTGGAAAACAATCTGTCGCTTTGTATCTATCAGCCAGGCGCGGCCAGGGTGTGCTACAGAAAAAAACAACCGGAACGGCTGGCAGGAAAGTTTTGATCCTTTATGATACCACATGTCTGGAGGAGTATGGCTGCTATGCTGGGGGAGAGGGGGGTCTGCAGGCCATAACGCTCCTCACTCCAGGGCCCACGCCAACAAAGCAGGAAACACCTGGAATGTGCCAACCTCTGTGCAGAGGGAAAGGAATATGGCAAAGCGAGAGCTGCCTCTAAACTTCTGCCCAGTGGTGACACACATCACTCACCCCTACTCATATTTCATTGGCCAAAGCAAGTCACATGCTTTGACTTCTAACACAGCTATAGATGGCTGGCTGGAGAGAGAGAGAGAGAGAGAGATAGATAGGTAGGTAGATGCATAGATGGGTGGATGGATAGATGCACAGATGCATAGATATAGATACAGAGATGGGTAGATGGATGGGTGGATGGATGGATAGATAGACAGATAGATAGATAATTGGATACATAGATTATGTTCCATGAGAGGAGCATGGATTTTGGTCTGTTTTTTTTCATGGCAATAAGTTTTTATGTTTTGAACATCACTTGACATACAGTACATTTTTTGGAAGGAAAAGATAGATGGATGGATGGATGGAGGAGAGGTGAAAGAAAGAGGAATAACAAAAGCGACGGTTAAGTCAGGACTAAGAGAAAACCTATAAATGGGAGAGTGGTTCAGAGGAAAGGTATCTAACCTCTTCATGGCTGGATGGTGTTGAGAGAGAAGGCTAGTTTTTAACAGAAACCCAGTTGTGTCCCCAAAGTATATACTTGGGTCACGTGGAACACTTTCATCTTTGTTTTGTAACTTTAGTTCCAGAGAAGGACCAAAAGACTCCAGAGAATCGCTCTCTGTCCCCCTGCCTCCCTTTCTTTCTTCCAGCTTCACAAAAACACAGTGAATACCAACTCTATCCAATACCATACCAGGCACTGAGGACACAGGCATACTTCCACCCATCAAGATGCCCATAGGCTTGTGGAAGAGAGAAACAAGTAAAGAGATCGTTGCCGTTCCACTGGGTAAGCACAATGACAGGGGTAAATCCAGGGAATGTTGGGACCAAAAGAACCAGCACCTAATAGCCCCGGAAGACCCGGGAAGGCTACCCAAAAAAGGCTGACCTAGTTCAGGTGGCACCTCAACTAGGTCCTGAAAGATGAGGACGGGCTGGCCAGGTGAACACTGGGGCAGAGGCTCGCAGGACAGGAGCCTTCAGGAGGAAAATCTTAGGAATTTATAAGTCAGGATAGACCAGCCGCTGTAACAAAGACCTTAACATTTTAGTGGCTTCACAAAAATCCAAGCTATCTCTTCATCAGGCAGCAACCCAAGATGATGCCCCCGGTCCGGTGATGCTCGGGTTGACACTCTGCCAAGAGCCCCCGGGCTCCTTCCAGCTTCGAGGTCCTCGCAGAGACTCCCCACTAATTGGAGGGTTCCCGTTCTTGGTTTTTCACACCAATGAACCAGCTCGCGCCACAGAACTCAAAGAGGCGGGGCAAAGACTGAGAGGGAAAGCAGGTGAGCAGCTGAAGTTCCGCCATGGGCCTTTCCCAGAAGCTTACCCATTCAGCCATCGCACGCAGAACGTACACGCACGCACACACTGGCACACGTGTGCAAAGCGCACTCGTGCACGCACAGGGGGGCACAGTCTTCCATCCCGGGCCAAGGAAGTTGGCTGTGCACTGGGGAGCCCCATCGACCTCCTCACCAGCCACCCGCTGGCCTGGGCCCCGCTCTCTGGCCGCCCACTCCTTCAAGGACAAGCACCTGCCCCTCCTCTGATGGGTCTGTGCCTCGTGCAGGACCAAGAGCTGGTGGGCTTGGCCAGGCACAAGGGCGGCTTTAGCCGCGGTTCTGAGCTGCCTGCTGAGGTCCTGGGAGGGTTGGCGGGGGGCAGGGAGGGGATGAGCAGCAAGAAGGAAGCCAAGTGGGGCCCCGCTCAACAGGCAGCAAGGAGTTTCCCAGGCGGCCCACAGCCCCGCCTCCCCACGGGTGGGCTCGCCTCTTGCCTGGAGGGGGCCTCTGGCACGTGGACATCCTAGTCTCCATCCCTCTGGCCCTGCACACGCCTGTCTGTGGCTGCCCACGGCCCCCTCCCCTGGCCCCTCGCCACCCTCCCTCTCTGGGCTCCGATGGAACAAAGGGAGCTGACAGTGGGAACCTCGGGCTCCAGCCACGTGGGAGGAGGTGGGTATCCACCGGCAGCTGGAGTCTCTCTCAGGAGCCCCGAGTCCAGGGAAAGGATCCAAGCATCCTCCCCTCCACAGCCCACTTCCCGAGGCGTGGGTGCTGTTTGGGGCCCGAGCAGGACAGGAAGGTCCCTGAGAGGCAGAGAAGCCCCATGGTTGGTTCTGGCTTCCTGGCCCCAGTCCACCTCCTGCTCTGCTGGACTTTGGGCAGCGTATCCACGCTCAGTGCCTCACCTGCGGGCTGGATAACACAGCTGCCACGGGGTGCCCACAAAGGTGGCGTGGGAGCCCTGCGCGGTGCCTGCCCCACGGGGGGGCTCGTCCATCCGTGGGGCCGTAGCGGCCCCTCCCCCAGGAAGGAGAAGAGGTGGGCTCGGCGTCGCCAATTCCAGGAGGGCCGTGCCCCCCTCCCTGCAGTGCCAGCCCAGCCAGCTGCCCTCATCTACGGGAGGAGGAGGAGTGCCCGCATTCCCAGCAGGAAGCCGGGTGTGGACCTGCGGTCAGCCGGGCTCTTCGTCCTCACGGAGCCCCCGGGGGCCCCAGCTCTGTGCTCTCAGCAGTGGATGAGACACTGTCCCCAAACTCAGAATCACAGCCTAGAGAGAGGGACAGGTGCCACCTGGGCTTCCGGCAGCTCCTCGGAGCCTCCGGGGTGGGGGGTGGGGGGGCTCTGGGCAAGCGTGGTGACAACTGCTGGGGGTCGTGGTCTGCCCAGCCCCTTGCCTGGGCCTCCGCAGCTGACCCATGAAGCCAGTCCCAAGGCAGGCTGGCCCTTCTTCCCCCAGTCCCCAAATCCACACACACTGTTTCCTCTGGACCAGAGCTGCTCATTCCAACTCCCAGGGAGGAGCGTGGAGGAGGCCAGATTCTGCACGACCTCTGGCTTCTGCACGAGGGCGTCGGTCCTGCTGGGCCTCCCAGAGCCGGCGGTCTGTCCCTCCAGACCAGCTCCCATCGCCCCCGGCCTCCCTGATTCCACAGATGCAGAGCCGGTGGAGCGGGGCCACAGCCGCTCTCGACACCGAAGCTCCGCTGGGCACACGGCGTGTGCAAAAGACCAAGCCCCCTCCTAGCTGAGGAGCGTCCACTCCACAGAGAAGGCAGCCCTTCCCATGGCCACGGCCACACACCCCGGGGCCAGCACCCCGTCCCCATGTGGTCCTGGGCACAGTGCATCCACATTCACTGTCCCACCCTGGGAGACAGGAGACCTGGGACAGGCCAGGACCACTGCCCCAGGCCCAATAATTGTCCAGGGCTGGCCACAGCCCAGCAAGGCCCACCAGATCCTTCCACGAGATCTGCTTCCTCAGCTCGGCCAGAGGAAACCTCTCCTCCCTGTGAGAGATCTCCCACCACTGGGAGGGAGGCTCCCCCAAGGCTGGGTGGGGCTGAGACATGGAGGAGGTCAGAGCCCTGGGTCCAGCTGTGCAGGCGGCTGGATGACCAGGGATTCCCAGCACCTGGGCCCCACTGTGTGTGCGTATGTGCGTCTCTGTGTGTGAGCACGTGTGATTTAGTGTGTGTGGGCCTGTGTATCCGTGTGTGTGCACATACGTTCTTTCTCTCCTCCTTCTGTTTGTTTAATTTTGCACAAGCTGCTTGGACGCTTTCAGCTGAAAACATCCCAGCCAACCACACATGAAGCAACAAGCCTACCTTCCAAGAACTTCCGGTGCTGGAGACGAGGACTGATGCTCATGCAGCTGGAATTCTGCGAATCCAGAGGTCGGAGGGAGCCTCTCAACCCTGCTTCTGGCTCGGCCCCTCCCTGGACCTCACTCAACCCCCAGCCAGAGCTGAGTAGCTGCGTTTAGAACTTTCCGTCTGAGATTCAGCTCCGATAGCCAGCTTGAGACATACACACACACAGACACACACGCACACACACACACACACACCTGTGAGGCTCTAGAGGCCTGGGCAGGGGCGTCCACCACCTGGGCATCGTCCCACCTGCCTGGCTGGATGGGGGCCTTCAGGCCGTTGCCAGGAAGGCCAAGTTTGCACGAGGAAATTTTCCGCATTTTCCTCCCGACGCCGGCCCGAGCCCCCGGGCAAAGGCTTCCCCCGCGCAGAAGGGGCCCCAGCGCCACGCCTGACACCCCATCCTCCTCCGTCTCTCCACCCACCTGCCGGCTCCAGGCCCCGCGGGAGCGACACTGGTAACAGCTAGACTCGCGGGCAGAAACCCACACGAAGACTCTCACACACACGTGTGTACGTTCCGGGGAAGAACTAAAATCCCTGGTCCTGTCACCATGGCAACCCAACTCTGAGCTGAGGCGAGAGCTTTAATTGGAAGTGCTTATTTGGCTGAAACCCCAGGAATAATCAACAGGAGATTAGGAACATTAAAAACAAGCAGGAGCCACCGAGCATCTTGGAGACGACGGCGACAGAGAGGACAGTCCCTCTGAAAACTCTACTGACCGGAGTGAGAACCGTCTTTCTCGCCCGCTCAGTGACGGTGTGACACCAGGCGTGGGCTGAGCACTTCACTGAAGCCTTCCGACAACGCTTCCATCATTTCTCCCATTTTACAGGTGGGGACACGGAGGCTTGCAGAGGTTAAGGAGGTGGCCCAAGTCCACACGGGATGTAAAGCCATCCTGGAATGACTCCAGAGTCCACCGTGCCCTTAAGCGGCGTGCCGGGCCTCGTGTCTCCACCAGCGTCAGGTCCCAGGACCTGCAGCTCAGGCACGACAGCTGATCTCCCAGGGCAGCCCGGACGCCAGAGCCCACAGCTCAGCTGGCCTGGGCTGGGTTGACCTCCAGGCCACCAACCAACGCCTGCCTCCCCGTTGCCGCTGGCTGCCTGCCTCCGCCCCTGTCCCACGCTCGGCTCCCAGACACCGGCGTCCACCCTGCAGCCTGCCGCGGGCCTGGTGACCCCTGGTGGCAGCTAGCGGGCACTGCACTGAGATGCGGGCCTCCTCCCAGACCCCAAAGAGAGAAGAAGGTGCTGGTCCCAGGGTCCCCCTTAGGATAGCCTCCTGGGAAGGTGCCAGAGTGGGACAGGAGGGGGGGCAGCTTAGCCGGCACCTAGCACCTTTTTCAGGTGATCAGGAGTGAAGAGAGAAACCGACTAGCACCCCAGCACCTGCTGGGCACTGAGATGCTGCCTTGTCCCCCCGGTGAGTGGGCTGTGGCCTGTGGCCCTTCGCAGAGTGCAGCAAATGCTTCTGCAGGCACAGGACCCCCGGCTGGACGCCAGGCAGGGTCAGAGATGTGCAAGTGCCCCGCCACCGCACCCCAAGCCCTGGGGCCAGCAATGACCACAGGCAGGGGCCCCAGACCCCGAGCACTGTCTAAAGCAGAGTCGGCACTGACGCTGCCTGAGGCCAGGCTCCCGGGAGCCACCCGCACACCACGCGCCCAGAACTCCAGTTTGCTCTGCAGCGTGATTTCCACGCACAGACGGTGCCGGCCGCGGGGCACCCAGCAGACGGGCGCAGACAGAGCTGCCACAGTGGCAGCCGTGAGAAGGGTCCTTTTACCCCAACGTTTATCCACCTGGCGATTTCAATTTCTTTTTCAAAGCCCCTGGCATTTACTCAGTTGGCATCTGATTAAATTTTTCCTGCTTGAACTACTCAAATGTGCAAGTCAGTGTTATTCCAAGTAAGAGGACTTGCAATTCAAACAGTGAGGGAGTAGTGTGCAAAGCAAGTGCCATTCCACCGGGGAGTCAGACACAGAAGGCTGCCAGCCCGTCTCGGCCCATCCTGCAAAGCTGTCCACTGGGAGCTGCGTGGTGCCAACGGCTCCTCTGTGTCCCGTGCCGCAGCGACCTGGGCCAGCAGGGGGTCTCGGGGCCCAGAGGAGACTCCGAAGGGCCCACACCGTGGTCCTGGGTCCCAGGCCCCTGCTGCTGGGAACCACGGGCTCTGGCCTCCTACGGTCCCAGGACCACATCAGCCCCACATGGAACCCTGCAGAGAGCGGAGACATCTGGGGTTCCCACCTCCCTACCAAAAGTGGGGAACCAAGGCCACCCCTACCTGCTCGGCTAGATGTGCCTTTGCTGGGCAGCACCCAGGCCGTCGGGTGGGGACCACAGCCCCCTTCTGCCCCTTTTCACGTCCCTCACGGCGAAGTCAAGACAGGCTGGCCTGGGTAAGTAGGTGGCCGTCCCCTGCGCAGGGCTGTGGGCCACCCAGACGGGAGGGCAGCCACGGAGAGAGCAGACCAAGTGGCTCGGAGGCTCAGACCTTCAAGCAGCACCTGAGGTCCCAGGCAGAGCCTCCTCTCCAGGAAGGACGGGCGCCGAGAGGGCTCTTCGGGTGATTGACGGGGAAAGGCGGGAAAAGGATCCAGGGGTCACAGAGCACAGAGTCTGCAAATGGAGTGACTCTGGGCAGGTCCCCTCCGCCTGACCTTCCGTTTCCCCGTCTCTTCGATATGATGGAAGCAGCAACTTCTCACGAGCTGTTTGAGAACCAGAGCCCCACGCGGGAGCTGCTCGGTGAGGTTTGTGCGTGGGCCCCTCCAGGCTCTTGCAGAGACCCTTCTCCCCTCGAGGCTGCCTTGGTGGTCAGCAGGGGGACGGGCTGCCCCTCCTTCTCCACCCAGGACTCGGCTTGACCTCAGCCCCACCCGGCACACCCGCTCCACTTCCGCTGTGGCTGCGTGAGACGGAACCTGGAGCGCCTGCTCGCCGCCCCCCCCCCGGGGGGGTGGTTTCTCCTACCAGCTCCTTCCTCCAGACTTGGGGACACGGTTCTGCTCATCCGGGGGGTCTTGAGCCTTTGGGGATGGGGTGAATGAAAGAGAACAGTCTCCCAGGGCCCAGGGGAGCTAGCCAGAGAGCCTGAGTGGGTGGGAGGGCCCTTGCAAAGGTCCCCACGTGGGTTCCAGGGCTGCACCATTGAATCACTTTGAAGGATGTTGCAACCACTCAGAGAAGCACAGTCCTCGGAAAATGGGAGGGGAGGACGGCACTGACCAATCAGGCCACGCTCCCTCTGGGGGTTCCCGATGGGCGGCATCGGGGTGCAGTGCAGGCCGCCTGCACCGCCAGTCGGCACCCCCCATGTCTGACCCCCAGGGACCCAGAGGGGCCAGATGGCATCAGCAGGACCCCAGACAGAGCTGGAGCTTGCAGTGTCTCGGAGACCCTGGGGCCCCAGCCAGGGAGGGCACTTCTGCTGGGAAACCTGGCGAAAGACAGTGCCCGGGCTCCCAGCACACGGCCGAGGGCTCAGATGCAAAGGCTCCCCCCAAAGTCAACAAGGCTCACAAATGCTACTAAGTTTCCTGGAAATGCCAGAAACCTTGCCGTGGCGAAAAGGAGCTCGGAGTCTGGATTCGGAGGGTGGTTTAACCCCATGGTGGGAGCCCGACTCCCTCTGCGATGGGGGCCGGGTGAGGGCTCTGGGACGTCTGCCCACTCCCCCCAGCGTTGGGCTGACCCCTCCCGGGTCCGCCTGGGGTCACAGCGAGGCCTCTGGGGTTCGCGTTCATCAGCAATTGACACTCTGGCTCCAACCACCCCACCCCCCAAACCTAACAAGAGCCACCCTCACAGTGTTAACGGGGATCCTAACTGCCATTTGCTGAGTGTCTGTGACAGCCCGGGGACTTGGCAGCAGGTCACCCCATCCTCCACTAAACCCACGTAAGCTGGTGCTGCTCTCAGTATCAGTATCACTATTGTTATTATTATAGACCCCACCTTAGAGATGAGAAAACTGAAGCTGCAGCGATTCTGCATGACTTTCCCCGGAAGCGGCTGGACCGTGATGCAAACTCAGACCCTCCTCTGACTTTGCCTGGGAGGGGGTCCTGGATGCACCTCCACCCGCAGGCTGGGCCTTTGCTCCTGACCAGCCGGCCAGGCTGGAAGGAGGGGGTCACCACGGAGCCCTCCTTGGGACAGGAGCCAAGCGGAAACCACAGTCCTGACCAGCAGGACGCTGAGCCAGTCCCTCCTGCCACCTAAGGTCCCTCCAGCAGCCTGAAATTTCCACCAGGCCTGGGGCAAACTCCCCGGGAGAATCATGCAATGGGAGCCACTGCCGTGCCAGCCAGCCAGCGGGATGACCTCAGCCTAACCTGGGTGACGGACCGGCCAGAGCCAGTGGGGTGCCCTCAGGCACAGCTGGAGGTACAGCAACCAGCACTTAACGGCGATCCTCAAGGATTTATTGAGCAGCTGCTGTATGTCAGCACATGTGTCAGGAACCGTGAACGGCCCAGGCGTGATCCCTGCCCTCCAGGGGCTCACGGCTCAGTGGAAAGGGAGGGAAGGGAGTGAATAAAGGATTCTACAAGGGAATTAGAGCTGCTTTTCAGGACATGAGAGAGAGACTAGGAGGAGAGAGGGAGACAGAGAGAGAGAGGGAGAGACAGACACTCGGGGTGAAGGGTGCACTGAGAGATGAGCAGGCCATGCATCCCACCGGAGCGGATGGGGACAGTCCCACCCCGGGCCCCTGTGGCTCCACCGCGGGCAGCTGCTGGGCTCTGCTTGGGCCTGGTGCTCTGGGACAGCCCTTCACTTTCTGGGCTGTGGCTACACCCCCGCCCCAGGCCCAGGTTAAAATTTCCCTCCAGCCACGGAGCCCAGATCTCACAGGTTCTAGATTCCTCCTCAGCCCCCACTCTGTGCCTGGAGGGTCAGGTCCCCCTCTGCAATGCCTCCCCGCAGCAGGCCCTCCAGCCAGCCCAGCAGAGGTCCACTCGGCCCTGAAACCAGGCCTGGCCTGCCTCGGACACCACGTCTGTCTGTCTGCACTGCAGCCTCTCCCTGGCCTCGCCCACCCCGATCTCCAGGAGCACCCCTCCCTCTTGGCCAGTCAAGAGTCTAGACTCTTCCGAAGCCTAAGTGCACGTCGCTGTGCCTTCACTTCTTCCTGAAGGAGAAAAGGACTGCAGTGTGACGGGGTTCAGACACGCTCCCCCAAACGCGGCACGGTGGCACGTTGAACTCGCTCAAGTGAACGCAGGAGCGGGAAGGACCCTCTGACCTTCCCCTGAAGCGGGTCACGGGTGCCCTTCTGTGACAGGTGCCCTCCCCGCACCCGGAGGCTGGGAGCATCCTTATCCCCAAGACGAGGGGACGCCGAGAGGGATCTGAACAAAAGGCTCCCCCGGTTCACTACCCCGAGCCCACGCTCTTCTGTCTGATCACGTTTCCCCGTGACTTTTCGCTCTTAATCCAGCCCAGCTTAAAAACACTCTGGCGTCACCGTTCCTTTGAGTCTTCACTTCCTTATGGAGGCTCCCACGCCACGTAAAGCTTATATTAAATAAAGCTGTATGCGTCTCTCTTGCTCGGGTATGGAGCGCCAGTGGAGAACCTAGAAGGGTGGAAGGGAAAGATGTTTTCCTCCCCTACAGGTGCGATCCCACACGGGGGCCGCAGGGAGGGGAGCAGGCGGGCGGCAGGTCCGCACCGCCCTCACCTCAGCTCCTGTTACGGCGAAGCTCACTCCAGCCCCGCAGGGACTGTGCCCAGCAGAAACTGAGCCAGGGCCGGATGCTCACCTGCTGGGAAGTCAGACTGACACCCTCAAACTTCCTCGCTGGCAGCCCCGCCCACTTAGCTGGGATCACAGAGTCTGGTGGAGGGTGGGCTGGGCTCCTGCTACTTGGAAGCTCATCCCAGGGGCTGAATTGCCCGTGCAGAGGCTGGACAGCCAAACACGGGGCTCAGGGCAAAGCAGTGGTGAGGTTCACGGCTGGGCGGGCAGCCTCTGTTCAGCTCTGAGCTCCCGACTCTGAAAACACTTAGCTTCACCGCTTCTCTGTGCCCACGTCCCCAGCAGCAGGCGGGAAGCCCAACGCCAGCTGCGAAGCTGCAGCCGGGACATCCCTTCCCCTGGGCGTGGACCCAACTTTCCTCTGGCCCTGAGGCCAGCACCCAGGTGGGGGGAAGCTGGGGAGGAACCTGGCTCAGTCCCTTTCTCCTGGGACGTGGTTCTTCCCCTGCAGCCTTTCCTTCCTTCCTTCCTTCACTGATTCCTTCATCCGACGGGTATCTCCTGAGCTGTCTTCCTTTGTGGTTGCTGGAACTCCAGCCAGCTCCAGACAGGCAGAGCTAAACGTCCTGCCGTTTGACAAGTTTCGGGGAGTGTGGGGCCTTACCCAGAGCAGTTTTGCTCGGGGAAGAGCAATCCCTCCGTGTTTTCAGCTCCAGGAGATGGGGGGTAGGCATCTGCTGGAGGCACAGCAGACCCAGCTCAGCCAGGAGCCCTGAGGCCTGAGGCTGCCGCTGGGAGGAGCTGAGCCCCCAGGGAGGCACGCAGAAGCCCCCTGCCCCTGAAGGTTGGAAGGCTTCCCCTTAGGCCTTGAAGTAAATGAGAGAGAGAAGCCCAGGAGAGATCGCCTCGCCCCACTACCACCCAGAGAGTGGCTGTGGCCATCCCGGCTGCTCAGCAGGGACCCGCCCCATCTCAGTCTGTCTGGGCTCTAAAACAAAATACCATAGCCTGGGTGACTTATAAACAACAGTTCTGGAAGCTGGAAGTTCAAGATCCGGGTGCCAGCAGATCCCGTGTCTGGTGAGAGCCCCCTTCCTGGTTGTCCTCTCCGTGTGTCCACACATGGTGGGAGGGGGACAGAGCTCTCTGGGACTCTCTTATAAGGGCATTAATTCCATTCCTGGGGTCCCACGCTCATGAGCTAGTCACCTCCCTAAACCCCACCTCCTGGTACCACCCCATTACATTTCAACATGCGAATTGGGGGGCGGGGCACAAACATTCAGACCATAGTACACCCCACCCCCAGGCTCGGCCTCCCAGTGCGAAAGCTGAGGCTCCCCCTTCAGAAGAAGTTCAGCCCAGGAGTGAGACATCAAGCTCCTCAACCAGGGCCCTTGTGCTCCCAGGGGGCCTGGGGGTGCTGGGAATGAGGTTGGCCTGGGTGGGCACATGCCATGGGGGTACTGAGGACAATAACACTGAAAGCATAGCCCCCAGGGACCCAGTGTCTGGAGCTGAGCAAAGCCAGGCACTGCCGCTGGGCACTTGCCTACAAGCTCTCATTGGCCCCAAAATGAGTCTGTGATACAGGTGCTTTTATTACCCTTATTTTACAAATTGGGGAAGGGGCTCAGAGACGTTAAGTAAGTTTTCCAGAGTCACACAGCAAGTACTATCAGCAGCGATGGGGCTTGAACCCAGTATTGGTTCACCGCCCCCCCTACATGGAGGGTGAGGAGAGACAGAAGAAAGAGGCCAGCACTACAGATCGGCAGGCGGTAGTATAGGGGGCAGGGGACTGATACAGAGGCTCGTCTCGGGCACCTGCCTGCTGGATCTTAAGAGATGGTAGAGGGCTTCCCTGGTGGCGCAGCAGTTGAGATTCCGCCTGCCGATGCAGGGGACATGGGTTCGTGCCCTGGTCCGGGAGGATCCCACATGCCACAGAGCGGCTGGGCCCGTGAGCCATGGCCGCTGAGCCTGCGCGTCCGGAGCCTGTGCTCCGCAACGGGAGAGGCCACAACAGTGAGAGGCCCGTGTACCACACACACACAAAAAAAAAGATGGTAGAGAGGCCTTGACGGGGCTCAGATGGTCTTAACAGCACCTGACTCTCTCAGGGCTGCGTCCCGGGAAATGGCTCTGGCTGCAGGAGTGGTGGGCCGAGGGGACATTCAAGGGCAGGGAGGGGTGAAGAACCTCTGATGGCCGAGGTCCAGCTCTCAGGTCACCCAGCGGTCACATCCTCTCAATGACCTCCTCCAACACCTGCCCTCCACCATGATGGGCTCTCTCAGTCTCCCAACACCCCCTGTTCCGCAGCGAGCCCAGCGGTCAGCAAGGGGTCCTCTGGCTTGGAGGCCACTCCTTGGCGGCTCTCCGGCTGCACAGGAAGCAGAGGCCACCACGACAGTACAGGCACAGACAAGAGAACTTAACCCAACGAAGCTTAACACAACGAAGGAACAGTTTCCTCCACCAAGAGCCCCGTGACCCGAACCGCCGATTTACCAAGTCCCCTCGGCTGGGGGTCGGGTCACTCAGGGCGTCACTTGTGCCCTCGTGTGATTTAATAAAGATGACACGTGAGCAGACCCCTCAGCACGAGCACACGGCACTCTGCTCCGATGACGGCACAGGTGCCTCCTTGCAAGGCGGCAATGAGGTCCAAGGCCAGCCTGTCTCAGAGGCCAGCCTTTCTCATTAGAGAATTTTGAGTGCTCGGTAGGGATGCTATGCCGCTGTCACTCAAGGCTCGCTGGCTGAACTCATGAGGGGGTCCTTGTGAGCTGTAACATCCTCTCGGCCAATGCAGGGGACACAGATGGCGGCCGAGTGACAGTACCAGAGGGAAACGGGAGGAGAGGGAGCTCAGCAGCTTCAGCCAGTTGACCTGTGTACCTGCCATACATCTTGGCCAGGGAGGCAGCCCTGCCCAGCATGAGACGATGGTCTGGGGGTGGGCTATGCCAGACCAGCCCCCCACCTGCTCCACTCAATGGCACGTGTTCCGCTGCAGGTACAATATGTTTCTACAGGTCCGGCTGGCAGCGGAACAGCAGGCTCCCGCTGGAGACTGAGCAGTGCCCCTCACCCAGGGGTGTGAAGTAGCTCACCCATCCGGTGGGACATCTGTGGAGCGCGCCATGCCCGTTAAGGGTATTCGGCCTGGAGGAAAATGACCAATTGAGCGCAGGCTCCCAAAATAGAGGCAGGCGTTCATGCACGCCTCAGGAAGGTTGAGCCAACGCTCTTGGGACTTCTCCACCCACGTGTTCCCTGAGGTGATCAGTGCTTGACGGGTGCAGGTGAAGCCCATTCTGGACAGATGAAAGCCCCCTTTTTGCTAATGTTTATCACAAGGTCAAGAACAATATGCCCAGTCATAACAGAAACTTTGGGTGCAAACACAGATGGTAGAAATATTGTTATCAAGAAGCTAGCAGGATGAAGGACAGACTGTTCCCACGAGAAAGAAACTAAACTAATCTTAAACAGAACCTAGTATGCTTTAACTCCCTGAACTCCCTGTAACTGCATTTTATAAAAGCTGTGCATATAAACAATAAAATTGACACTTGTTTGCAATGGCTCCTGGTGTCCCTCCCGTCCTCACTCTTTCCTCTTAAACTTTTTCCTCATCCCCTTGCCGCCTGAATTCGAGCCCTCGGTCGTGCTGGCAGCGACAGACATCCCACCACAAATCTCAGTAGATGACGCCTCTCCCAGGGAGGATGGCGCCTGGCTTTCCCGGCACCACTGCGTGTGCATCACTCGAGAGTCGGGGGCTGGCTCTCTCCTCCACTTCCACACCTCTACAACGTGGGGCCCCCGGTCAGGCATATGGGGCAACAGGCCCTGCTGGTCGATCATTCAAATGTACTAAAGCCTGGGACAGTACTTGGTCCACCGGCCAAGTGGGTTTCCTGTTAGTGATCAAATCTTCTGCTTTAATGTCCGTTCGTGCTACCAATGCTGCTGCTTGCTGGTTACAGGGGAGACGGACCCTCCATCAGGGTCATGTTCTTCTGCCCAGTCTTGTACATCACGACCTTTGCGAGGTGACTGTCTGTGTATGGAGGGCACCCTACGTGGTCTCAGCTTCTCTGATCCCCTAACGGTGGCAGCCAGGTTTGCACGGTGACGGGAAAGCTTGGGTTGGGCCGGATGCAGCACCCAGACAAAACAAGGCGTATTTAGAGCCCTCAATTTGCCAATCCCTCACCTGAGGATGGCCCCAGGCTCCTTTGGCAATGGCCTTGCGTGTTGTTTAGAGCACACAGGCCGTGCGGTTACTGAACCCAAGTGTCCTTCCACACATCCTGACCCCACAGGGCTTATACGTGATCACCCAGCGCTCAGCTTCCCAAGGTCAAAGCCATAGAGTTCATCCCTTTGGAGCAGCCCAAGTGTCAGCTCAGGACTCACGAGTGAACAACAGCCTAGCTGCTCTGAGCTCAGCCTGCCGGCTACTGGGGTTCCTTCCTGCTTCCAGGCACCAGAACACCAGGCGCCAGTGGGAATTTCCCCCATTCCCTCTCCACAGACCCCCACAGGAACAGGGCAGGGGCATCTGGAGGGTCCACGTACTCTAAGGGCCTAGGACCACTCGCATTTCTAGCGACAGCGGGCTGGCGGACAGGGCACACCTCTGCTGTAAATCAGGCTGCCGCCTTGCTAACATGGGGACATGAGCTGGGGCAGAGGGGGTCGATGTTCTCAACCCACCCCTAGGTAGGAAGGGAAGTTCTGACCTCGCTGTGCTGCCCCCTCCGTGACCAGCTCTACCTGGGGGAGCACTTCGAGGAGCCAGTGTTCTCTGGGGGTGTTTGGGGCACCTGCCCCATCCCAGGGCTGGCACCAAATCCAGGGAGTGCTCTCTCCTCTGTGTCTCTGCCTCAGTGCCCAGCCCACCCCTTCCAGAGTCACAGCCCGTCTCACGCAATGCAGCCCCGCTTGGCAGATGCCCAGAGCTCTAAAGACACTTCACTAGGGTCTTTGCTTCTCAAAGGCAGGGGCTGCTCTGGCCCCCAGGTCCAGGGATGGAGGCACTGTGCCAGGAAGGGAAGAAAAGTTCTCCAGACCCTAAATCCCTGCAAAGGCTCACCCCTCTTTCATGTTCTTAGGGCGTGCTTAAGCTTGTACCTCATCAATCACAGCTCCTGGGACAACATGCACTGTACCCAACCAAACAACTCCCAGAAACCTTTCTGTGCTGCCCGGGCCTTGACTTTTCTGTGGGTCCTCCTGGCCATCCTCTTCCTCACAGATGGTCCACCAAAGCCTGCAGAGCATCCTGCAGCAGAACCAGTCTTCACATGTTAACATAGTGTCATCAATGTAAGGGGCTTGTCTTACTGACGTGGGGAGGGAGGATGGGGACAGGTCTCGGCTGCCGTCCCCTGACATGTAGGAGGGTGCTGTGCAGGTAGCCTCAGGATACACTTGAAAGGTCCCCTATTGCCTCCCCACCCCCACCGGAAGGCAAATTGATTTTAGTTATCAGAAACCTGTACTTGTCAGTCTTTTCCATGAACCTCCTTGAAGATGAAGCCCTTTTACAGGAACTCTTTTGCAAAAGCATGAGAGCAGAACAAAAACTGTCTGTAAATGACAAAATAAAAAACAAAAACAAAACTTTAAAATGGTCATGGTTAAAAATCTGATGAGAGCTCATTATAATGCAGTTGACAAGGAAATTTGGTTATTTCTATGACATACATTTTTAAATTATGAGTGATAACATTATACCAGGACATATCAGATTTTTAGGAATTTCATGCAAATATACCCTAAAGAAAGTTGAGCATCACTTCTTATCTGACAATACTTCCCATGTAACTTAACATATCAAATAAGCCTAAGTAGTTTACTATCTCTCTTTCACAAGGAGAGAAAACACATTTATTAAGATGTTCCAGGGGTCCTCTGGAAAATCCCAAAGTTAGTTCAAGGTCAGCAAGACTTCACTTCGAATCTTATTTGGGGAAACTTCTCAAAAATATCAAAAAGTTTATTTAAAACACTTGATTAAATAGGATTACATGTCATTGTAATACAATACTTAGTTATCCATTTAACCAAAGTGACAACTAATGACTTCTCAGGCAAATACAGGAAGTTACATGATTATTTAAAAAAAAAAAAAAAAAAAAAAAAAAAAAACTGGCTCTTTTAATAGGGAAGATTCCGTTTTCTTAAGTAATCAAAGACAAAATGAAGCACAGGAAACTATTTTGATAAAACACAGAATCTTTGTTTTTTAGGCAGATTACCTAAAAGGTAAAGAAAAACCTTTCACAATCCCATCAAGAACAGACCAGTAGTCCCAGAAAACTTTGTCCTTTTATCAGATGAAAGAAAATTGTTTCCTTTTTATGTAAAGACACAATTCATATCAAATTTATTTTTCTTATGCCTGTCCAATAAAACTTTTACAAATTAATTTTAACAATAGTTCCGGAGGGAGAAAAACATCACAGATACATAACATTCATACAGACAGACACGGAGGCCCCATAGTTTTCATTCCAAAACTTGAACTGTGAATCAGGTACCCACTCACATGGCTAAAGACTTTTACTAATATTTGTGGAGAAAACTTCAGATTTGTATTTGCCCTTGACGAGTAATATTATGGAGGCTGTAAACTAGATTTGGATCAAGGGGACTTCTATGGCGGTCTGCATTTTTAAATAGCCTCTTTCCCCCTTTTTTCTTTTCAGTCTCAGGCAATCACAGGCAGTGTTTAGTCATCTCCCAAGGTGTTCACATCTCAGAAGTGATAAGAGTTACAACTTCAAGGGACAGAGAAAGGATGCAAGTTTCCTCCCAAGAGTTTTGGGGTATAATTCTCTATAATCAGAAGTCTAGAGTAATTACTATGTAGAATTTTCCTTTGCGTTGGGATCTGATGGCATGGGGCACCTGTCTGTTTCTCTGTTAGTCACCACAACGTCCTCATCTTCACTCTCCTCCTTTTCCCAGAGACTCTACCTCTTAATGTCCTGATCATGTTTGTCACAAGTGCATTGACTCTCCTACTTTGCAAAACAAAGGTGCTCCCCACCTTGTGTGCCAGCCCAAAGTGAGCAGAGCAGTGGACACCTACACATCCTTCCCTAATCTCAGCTCTTCCTCCTACTTTTTGACTCGACCTTCAGCCTCTAGTTGGGCATCAGGGTCCAGCCAACCTGCCCATGGTGGAGGCCAGTCCACTGCACAGCCATCCATTTTTCTCTGCCACAGCGTGTTCTGCACAGCTCCTCAAACAAGTGCATTAAAGCAGCTGGTGTTTTCAGGGCACCCCCGTATTTATGCAGCAACCACAAGCATCTGACGTACAGGTTCCCCTCCCCACATAGAGGGCAATGGCTAGCGGGGATTTGCCCCAAGGACACCTCTTCCCCAAGGCCCACTTCCCCTCTCCTGCCTGGTTCGCCAGTGTCGGTTCACAAAAGGGCCTCATACAGGGAGGGCAAAGGGAGACAGAAGAAAGAGACTCACACCCAGGATTGGCAGGAAGCAGGTCAATGAGCAGGGAACTGACACAAGAGGCTTGACTTGGGCACCTGCCCACCTGAACCTTAAAAGTTCATAGAGAGGTCTCAACAGGGCTGAGATGGTCTTAACAACACCTGACTCTCTCAGGGCTGCATCCTTGCAAATGGCTCCCACTGTGAGAATGACGGACATTCAGGGACAGGGAGGGGTGAGGAACCTCTGGCAGTCATGTCCTCTTGGTGACCTCCTCCAACACCCAGGCCCTCAGATGCCACAGCCCGAGTTCATTTCGCTGCTTCTGAAAACCCGCTCTTTCTCTGTGGTTTCTGGCTCTCCACCTTCTTTATTCTGAGAAGAACCCTCTCCTCTCCTTTTAGGGCAGAAGTAGCAGTCAGCAACAAACCTTGTGTGAGAAAACCCCCAACACAAGCATCATTTGCAAAGCACATTCGCCCCAGAAATGGTTTGCCATGTTTTCCCTGCTGGGGACCAGATCTCCTTCCAGAAAGAGAATCTCCTTCAACATCAAAAGGTGTTGAAGTCCTAACCTCAAGTACCTGTGAGTGTGGCTTTTTTGGAAATAGGGTCTTTGCAGATGACCAAGTTAAGATTATGTCATTAGAGTGGATCCTAGTCCAATCTGACTGTGTGCTTATTAAAAGGGCAAATTCGGACAGAGATACACACAGGGGAGAGGCATGGACCAGAGCCTTCCTAGCAGCCCTCAGAAGGAACCAACCCTGCTGACACCTGGATTTCTCCAGAACTGTGAGACAATGGATCTCTGCTGTCTAAGCCCCCCGGCCTGTGGTACTTTGTTGCAGCAGCCCTAGCAGACTAATATAAATGACCAGACCAGGGTTTCTATAGCCAGCAGAATCCAGTAGAAACTCTGACAAGTAGAATAACCAGCTACCAACCCAAGTGCCCTCTGGAAATACCACTGCTCCAGCCTCGTTCTGAGCAGGAGAAGCCCAGCCAGTTGGGTTGAATGCAAAGAATCTTGAAAGGTTAGCTCAGCCCTGGGTCCATAGCACTTGCCACTTTGGGCAGGGATGTCATCTCACTCCTGCCCAGGAGAGAGCCCCCAGACAGCAGAGGCTAAGAACACGGACAGTAGGAGGCAGGTGTTCCCTCGAGCATCTGCAGCAGCCCAGGCAGGGAAGCAATTTTTCAAAACCAGAGAGAGACTGAGACACTTCAAGCACAGGCACCTACCAGGGTCACAGAACTGTTTATCTGGAATTATTCTAAATAAAGCCTCCCGTCTGGCACTTGGACCCAGTGTGTGCCGTTCCCACAATAGTGACAAGTTTCCGTTATTAAGAGAGAAAGCTCTCAGAGCTGAAGGAGCAGGAATATTTGCAAATTCCATGCAAATTCTTCTGCACAAACCAGCTACTTAAAGAGCCTTTTAGGGAGAACAAGCATCCCATTAGAGGCTTATTCACCCTCTTCATTCCAGGGACAAGAGCTCCCCCCATTGTCACCTGCTAGCCACATGCGCAGAAACACCCACAGGCCTGAGCTGCAGCTGTGCCCTGAGCCCAGACCCCTCACTGTCGATTCAAAGCCATGAGTCGGGTGGAGGCCAGGGACCCCCCTCTCCCTCAGGCCATGAGTGCCCTCCCTGAGGCAGGGGAGGTGGGAGTGGGTACAAAGGCAAGAAGGCTCTAGACCCTGTTGGCCACATGGTAGGTAGACCAGATGGCTCAGTGATGCCAAAGAACGGGAGAGAGGGCACATGCCCCAGGACCTCTGGAAAGTGGGGGCACCACGCCCTGGAGCCAGGGGCAGCAGGGTCGTGTCAGGGGCTTCAGGTGGGAGTCAAGGCACCAATTTTGCACAAGAGGTTGAGTTAGGGAGGGGGCGCTGCAGACTGCAGATGCCTCCGAGAGGAAGCATCCATTAACTCAGAATGGATGATGCCATCCCAGCCCAGCGCCCAACGTAATGTGCATTCAATAAATGTCGGCTCAGTCGACAGCCTGAGTCCTTTGGGTCTCAGGTTCTCTGACTCTGAATTGGGCATGCAAAGTGACATCCACCCTATGACACTAAAGCAGCAGCTGTGAGTACAAATTGCCATGTCCTTTGTACCCAGAGCTGACATTTCCAATAGGCCACAAGGACAGCCTACACACTCAGGGCCTTGAAAGAAACCCAGGCACGATAACAAGAAACCAGGAAGGGTTGGAACAAAGGCTAAAAAGCAGACTGATGGAAAAGAATAGCTAAAGTTATTGAAAGTTTCTATTAAGATTAAATATGGCACTTCACCACACAACAACCCTGGAAGTAAAGACTATCATTACTCCCATTTTCCAATCCAAGAAACCAAAGCATAAGAAATTGCATCATTTTCGGAGTTCCCTGATGGCCCAGTGCTTAAGACTTTGCCTTCCAATGCAGGGGGCGAGGGTTCAACCCCTGGTCAGGGAGCTAAGATCCCACATGCTTCACAGCCAAGAAAACAAAACGGAAAACAGAAACAATATTGTAACAAATTTAACAAAGACTTTTTAAATGGTCTACATCAAAAAAAAAAAATCTTAAAAAAAAAAAAAGAGAAATTGCATCATTTTCCTAAGTTCATCACAGCCCAGCCAGGAGATAAACTCAACCCCTCTGGCTCAGAGTCCCTCCCGTTCTGTCCCGACGTTCTGTCCTGACATGCTCTCCTGACGTGCTCTCCTGAGCCTGAGCCTCCCCTTACCCATCGCTGGAGACCCTGCCTGGCAGCCCCCGCACTGGGAATTTGTTGGGTGAAGCTATGGGATGGGAGATGCTTAGAACTATACCAGACCGAGAGAGAGTCTGTGGTCCATTTCACAGGGGGGAAAACTGAGGCCCGGAGAGGGGAAAGGACTGCACACATCAGCAAATGCTGGCTCCCCGGATGGTCTCCATCCTTGCATTACCGAGCAGACTAAACAGATGAGTCCGTAAGAAATCCTGCTTCTGACCTGAGAACCTTGGGGGAGAGCGAGCCTGCCTGCTCGGGGTCTTGGGGTGACCTGCTGGTGGCGCACAGGCCCTCAGGGATGAGGAAGTGGCAGACCAACCCTGGGAGGGGACCAAGCGCTACCCCAGAGCGGGACCACGGCACAGACTACCTGCTGGCTCAATGCGGAGCTGAGGCCGCAAGCAGCCTCCAGTTTTCAGCTCCTTAACTCGGCCCTTGGAGACAGTACACCAGCAGCCACCCCTGCCCGTCCTCAAAAGAAAGCGTGAAGCTGCTGGAGAGGTGATTTCCCAAAACAGTAAACGTCACCCTGGTGGGGATGCTGGTCCTTGAGCGGCAAACTCTCAAGGAATATTCCTCTGCTCTCCCTTCCCATGGACACTTCAGTCCAGTGTATGAACAGCCCCCTGGAAGACCACGAACCAGGCCGAGGAGGTGGCCACGAGTCAGCAGGCGGGCGAGAGAAACACAGGTAAAGACAGCCCACCCCCGCCAAGAACCTCACACTCACAACGGGCTTTCATGCCCAATTCCGGGCTTCCTGTTGCCTGCAGAGAAACTCCAAAAACAACAAAGGGTGTGACCTTAGGCTCTCAGGGACCCCTGTCCATGGCGGCCAACGAAAACCCAACCACCTGTAAAGTTTTCTGTTTGAACTTTGCACTCCACTCTTCGTTGTATATCTATCCTTTTGGACCTAAAAATAATGCTCTGCCTCGAAACCTTGGAGCGAACCAAATGCTGGAGCTGCCTCTTGTTCACTTGGATATAACTGCAGAGCAAGACTTTGGACCTTTCCCCTGCCTGAAGTGTGTCCCTGGTCTGTGTGTGCAGGGGGCTTTGTATGTGGGTGCCAGGGTCCCACTACCTGAGATCAGATCTTGGCTCTGCTACTTTCTTACACTACCTGAGATCAAATCTTGGCTTTGCTACTTTCTTAGCTGTGTGACTTGGAGGGAATTGAGACACCTCTCCAGACCTCAGTTTTCCCATCTGTAAAATAGGGGCAATGATAGTGCCTCCTACACTAAGAGTCCGGAGACTAAGTTATCCAATTCAGGAAATGGGTTTAGAGCCATGCTGGACCCAGTGGTCACTGTCAGTGGCCAGCTTGCGATGCTGGGGAAAGTCGGGATGACTGGAGAGGAGGTCTCTGGAGGTTTCTCTGCAGAGCTCAGGAAGCCATCCAGATCCTGGCAGACAGACCAAAAGATGGGGACAGCAGGTGAGGCCCCTGGCCCTGCTGACCCAGCTGCTGGAAGCCTGGGCAGGTGTGATGGCCCCGGAGGCGGGAGGTTGAGATGCCCACGCTGGCTCTCCATCACTGCCCCGCTCCCGGAGTGAGCTTTCCCTCCCCTGCCTCTTCCCCGGCAGGCTTCTGAAGCTGAGATTTCACACCGAAAGAGGAGCCTTTAATGAGAGTGGCTGCAAACCTCTCCCTGTTCACGGCAAGAGAGGAGGCACACATCAGAGCTTCTCAGGCACACTTCACAGACTGGCCTTGGGGAGGTTTTGAGATACTCCTCAGCTCTGAGTGAGTGGGAGCGGGCTTCCCCCTTTGCACCCTCAAGGAAGCCCCTGCCAAGGAGGCATCGGGGAGGACGCAGGGAGGCGAAGGAAAGCTCTGGAAACCAGATCCAGTTGGAGGTACTGGGCAGGCCCTGCTCTGACATCAAGAGCCTGAAGACACTCACCTCTCCAAAGCATCGAACCCCACCCCACCAAAATCACACCCAAGAGCTGTCAAGAAAGGGGGCCACCTCTTAGGCAGGTAAGGCAGGCCAGCTGCTAGAACCTGCTCCACACAGTCTGCAGGAGGATGTACCGGGGGCCTGAGACCTTGCCCATCTTCCAGCCCCTTCTTGGGCGAGAAAAGCTGAGAGCACCTGCAGCAGTTTTCTGTCTCTGCCATACAGACTGCAAATTTAGTGACAACACGAGTCTGTTATCTCACAGCTGCGTAGTTCAAAAGGATGACACAGGTCCCACGGGGTCCTTTCCAGCTCCCAGAGGCCACCTGCACTCCCAGGCTCATGGCCCCTTCCTCCATCTCCAAAGCCAGAGCCTCTCTCTGACCCTGATTCTGCCATCATCACATCTCTGCCTCTGACTCTGCCTCCTCCATCCACTTACAAGGATACTGTGGTTATGGTGGGTCCACCTGGATAATGCAGGACACTGTCCCGGGGTCACAGTCAGCTCATGAGCACACTTGATTCTACCTGCGATCTTAATCCTCCCTTTGCCATGTGACCTAACACATTTACACGTTCTGGGGATTTGGACTTGGACACCTCTGAGACCATTATCCTGTCTACCAATGTTCCCGTTGCACAGACAGGAAAAACAACAATTATCAACACCTGTTTAGTGCTTACTGGGTGCCAGGGCTTTAGATACATCACACATTGTTTATTCTTCTAATCAGCCCTTCACAGTAAGCACGTGATGGACCCCTTTCTATGTAAGAGGGACCAGAGGCTCTGGGAGGCTAAGGGATTTCCTCAAGGTCACTGGCACCACTGTTGACCCCAGGCATTGGGCCCAGGACCTCACGTCAAAACTGCTCTCAAGACCAGACCCTGAGAAACCAGGACCACACTTAACACACCCAGAGGCCGCAGAGCACACACCGGCCCCTCCGGGGAAACCAGCGCGAGTCTCTGCGCTGGGGGCCGGGGTAGCAGGAGGGACTCTGTGACAAGTACCCGACCAGCTGAGGGGCCAGCAAGACCTACAGACCCCGACAAGACGGACCCTCCAACACTAGGGCAGCACGAAGGTGGGAGCCGAGAAGCCGCCAAGGAAGGAAGCCAGTGATCATCTCCAACGGCTCAGCAGCACCCCCGCCGTGTTTGGGCATCCACAGAAGTAAGCGTGTCGCACATTCGGGTGGCAACTCATCTAAACATTTGTCACAGCTCTGGGCCAACTGTTAGAATAACTTTTTGGTTGTTATTACAAAGTAATAGATGTTTATTGTAGAAATTTTAGAAAAGGCAGACAAGCCAAAAGAAGGGAATAAAAATTAGCTGAAATCCCAAACTGCGAATGCACCACTTGACATGTTTTTGTACATCTTTCCAGTGATTTTCCTAAGCAGTCATTTCTCTGTTTTTCTAAAACAAGCTTTCTAAAAATGGGCTCATACTTTCTTCCTGTTTGGCAAAATGCCTTTTCTCCTGAATGTATCAGGAATATGTGGGGGGGGGGGAGTTCTCCCCCCTTCTCATCCCCTGTCCCACCTTAATTCCTGTTTGGGGAAACTGATGGGGCCAGACTCTGATTCCAAGAGGGCTGCATTTCCTAATGGGCAAGGAGGCTTTGTGTTAGGAGATCATGCACACACGCATGTATACATACACACATGTACATACACGTGCATATATGCACACATACATGCAAAAACATGCATGTGCACACATAGGAGTACATACACATAAGCATACATGTGCACACATACGTGTATACCTGTACACATACAAATGTACATATGCATGCACACACATGCAGACATAATGCACATACATATACACAAATACATGTGCACATGCAGTATGTGTATGCATGCGCACATATAGACGCATGAACATAAGCACACATGTGCTCACATGTGCACGTGTATGCACACGGGTGCATGAACATGTGCGCACACACCTGTGTGTGTGCATGCATACACATATAGGCACATGCACATGTGCACGCGTATTCACATGCCTGTGCACACATACAGCCACATCTGTGCACATGCATACACACACACGCACAGGCACCGCTCCCTCCTTTCCCTGCACCAGGGCTGTCTCCTGCCCGGGGCTGCTCCTTGGGTTTTCCTGGATCGTTTGCTCTGCCCTCATGTCCTCCAGGGCCCCCTGGTGTCTTTGCCATGGCCTCTGAAGTCTGGCAGCAGGCAGACCTGGCCTTCACAGAGCAAGCAAGCCCAGCTGGAGCCTCGAGCCCAAGCTCTGCCTTGCAGGCTGCAGGGTGGGTCGCGAGCCTGGACCCCCAGCCAACAGGACCACTGGCGTGCAGCCCATCTGCCCCAGCTCACTGGGCACACTCTGCCCCTAGGTTCCTGTGTCCCTGCCAAATGCCACCTAAGGAGCCCCAACCACTGTCTGGTCGTGGTGTCCTTCCTGCCCAAACATCACCGTGGGAAACTGCAGGGCAGCCATGGTGTAGATTACGTAGCCGTCCCCACTGAAGGGCAAATAGATGGCTCCCAGCTGTCCCCAGTCAGCACCCACAACACCATGATCAACACCACACCCGTAGTTGCTCCTGAGGATGAAGTGGCAGAGTTGCAGCGGGGGCAGGACCAGTCCAAAGCTCCCGTGTGGGAGTGAGAAGGAGGGGCCAGTGCAGGGAGAGGTTTGGGGGAGCCCAGTGGACAGGGGCGGGATGATGCAGGCCCCAAGATCTAGGAAGGAAGGCACTTCCAGAATCTTCCTTCAGTGCAAAAAGGCCTCTGAAAGATTCTAAAAGCTTGGCTCTGGCCGCTGTT
Organism: Kogia breviceps; assembly: GCF_026419965.1. NCBI lineage: Eukaryota > Metazoa > Chordata > Mammalia > Artiodactyla > Physeteridae > Kogia > Kogia breviceps. The sequence continues at coordinate 198,549,679 of NC_081310.1, read as the reverse complement.
GGGAGGGAGTTTGGATGGACTTCCTGGTTTAACTAGTCCCTCCAGTTACTCCTGATCTCCTTGCCTAGGTGGCGCCCGGTGCAACGTTGACCTTGCTGGAGCAGAGCCAGAAATTGCTCTTTAGTTCTTCCCTGGGCAGGGTCAGACCTCCTGCGTCCAGCCTGTACCTGGCACGGGGAAGCACCCTCACAGGGAATCCTGGTGGTACACAGGCCTGAGCCTTGCCCCTTCATTCTGCCTCAGCGCCCCTTCCTGAGACAGGCTGCCACCCACCTCTTCAGAGCACTTCCCAACTTGGACAGGAGGGCAAACAGCAGAGCAGCTGAGAGCTAATGGGTCCTGGGACCAATCAATCCCCTGTGGTTGCCAAGGCATGACTATATTCTTGTGTATTGCCTGACATTGATGGATAGTGTGGCGCCTACTAAGAGTTTTCTGATACATCAACACATCCTTACTTGGCACTATATACTATATGTCGATATATATTGTGCTATATATGCATACTAATGCTGAACATGAAGTTATTACATAAACTGCCTTCAAAATTCTTTATAATTAACTTTTTTAAGATAATTGGAGATTCAGACAAAACTCTAATTCAAAAAGATACATGCACCCCTATGTTCATAGCATCACTATTCATGAGAACCAAGACATGGAAACAACCTAAATGTCCATCGACAGATGAATGGATAAAGAAGATGTGATGCTTACATGCAATGGAATACTACTCAGCCATAAAAAAGAATGAAATGGTGCCTTTTGCAGCAACATGGATGCAACTAGAGATTATTATACTAAGTGAAGTAAGTCAGAAAGACAAATATTATACTATATCCCTTATATGTGGAAACTAAAATATGACACAAATGAACCTATCTATGAAACAGACTCATGGACACAGAGAACAGACTTGTGATTGCCAAGCGGGGAGAGGTGGGGTGGGAGTTTGGGATTAGCAGATACAAACCATTATATATAGAATGAATAAACAACAAGACCCTACTGTATATCCCGGGGAGCTATATTCCACATCCTGTGGTAAACCATAGTGGAAAAGAATATGAAAAAGAATAGATTGATAGATAGATTTATAGATAGATAACAGAATCACTGCTGTACAGCAGAAATTAACACAACATTGTAAATCAACTATATGTCAATAAAATATAAAATACCAAGATCTAGACATTGATATACTCAAGATACAGAACCTTCCCATCACCACAGAATCCCACATGCTGCCATTTTATAGCCACACCCACCTATAAGCCACACTCTATAGCTCCTTGAAACCACTATCTTGTTCTCCATTCCTATATTATTATTTATTTCAAGAATGTTATATAAATAGAACCATACAGCATAGAATCTCTGGGGACTGGCTCTTTTCACTCAGTGAAATTCCCTGGAGATTCGTCCAGGTGTGAACATCAATAGTTGTATGACCGGGTACTATCCCATGATATGGAGACACCACACTTTGCTTCACCATAGACTATGGATGGACATCTGGGCTTTTGGAGCTTTTGACGAGTACAAATCAAGCTGCTATAAACAGTTTTATGCAGGGGTTTTTTTGTGAATATAAGTCTTCACTTTTCTGGGATAAATGCCCAGAGATTCAATAGCTAGTACGTGTGGTAGTTGCAAGTTTAGTTTTTTAAGAAACTACCAAACTGTTTTCCAGAATAGCTGTCCCATTTTACATTCTCACTAGCCAGATTTTTCACATTCTCACCCACTGTTGGTATGGTCACTTTTTTTTATTTTAACCATTCTGGAAGATGTGTAAGAAGATCTCATGATGGTTTTAATTTGCATTTCCCTAATGATAATCAAGCTGAACATCTTTTCATGTGCTTATTTGCCATCTGTAGACATTCTCTGGTAAAATACCTGCTCGTGCCTTTTGGTCATGTTCTTATTGGATAGTTTGCTTTTTGATGGTTGAGTTTTGAGAGGTCTTTATATATATATATTATATATTATATATATATTAGTATATATTATATATATTATATATTATATATAATATATTATATTTATAGTATATAATATATATTATATATTATATTATATATTTAATATATAAATATTATATATTATATAATATATATTAATATATATTATATATATATCTTATATATATAAGATACTACTCCTTTGTCAGCTATGTGGTTTACAAATAGTTGCTCCCATTCTACAGCTTGTCTTTTCATCCTTGTGACAGGGTCTTTCACAAAGCAAAAGTTTTAATTTGGGGGAAACCCAATTTGTTAATCTTTCCTTTAATGGATTGTGCTTTTGGTGTCAGATCTAAGAACTTTCGACTGGCCTATATCCCAAAGATATTCTCCTATTTTTTTCTAAGTTTATATTTTACATTTAAGTCCATGATTAACTTTTAATTAGTTTTTGTATAAGGCATGAGATTTAGTTAAACATTCAATTTTTTGCCTCTGGATGTCCAGTTGCTGCAACACCATTTTTTGAAAGGTTATCTTTCCTCCATTGAATTGCTTTTGCATCTTTGTCAAGTATCAGTTGGGCATATTTGTGTGGGTCTGTTTCTGAGTTCTCTATTCTATTCTGTTGATTTACATGACTTCCCTTTGCCATTATGACACAATCTTCATCATGGTAGCTCTACAATTAGTCTTGACTCAGGTAGACTGATTCTTCCCCCTGTATTCTTCTTTTTCAAATTTGTTTTAACTATTCTAGTTCCTTTGCCTTTCCAAATAGATTTCAGAAAACTCTTGCCATATCTACAAAAAAAAAAATCTTGCTGAGATTTTGATGGGGATTGTGTTAAACATCAGTTTATGGAGAAATTACATCTTTACTATGTTGAGTCTTCAAATCCATGAACAAAATATATTTCTCCATTTATTTAGCTCCTCTCTGATTTCTTTTGTCAGAATTGTGTAGTATACAACATACTAGTCCTGCACATGTTTTGTTAGATTTGCATCTAAATATTAAATTCTTGAGCAATTCTAATAGTACTGTATTTTTAATTTGGTGTCCATGTGCTCATTGCTAGGATACAGAAATACAATTGATGTTCGTATGTTTATTTTATATTCTACAACATTACTGAACTTATTTACTTGTTCTAGGAGGCATTTTTTTGTAGATTCCTTGGAATAGTCTATATAAACAATATTATCTACAAACAGGGACTGCTTTATTTCTTCCTTTTCAATCTGTATGCCTTTCAATTCCTTTTCTTCCCTTATAGCCCTGGCTAGAACTTCCAGAAGTAAGTTGAATAAGAATGGGGAAAGTGGATAGCTTTGCTTTGTTACTGATCATATGGGGAAAGCACTCAGTCTTTAAACATTAAACGCAAGCTTAGCTGTAAGTCTTTTGTAGATACTCTTTATCAAGTTGAGGAAATTCCCCTCTCTTCCTATTTTTTCTGAGAATTTTTATCATGAATAAGTGTAGATTTTTGTCAAATGCTTTTTTTCTGCATCACTGATATGATCATGTGATATTTCTTCTTTATCCTGTTAATGAGGGGGATTATATTGATTGATTTGCAAATATTGAACCAGCCTTGCATGCCTATAATTCCTTGGATGTGTTATATAATTCTTTTTACATATTGCTAAATTTTATTTGCTAATAGTTTGTGAAGATTTTTGAATCTATATTCATGAGAGAAATTGGTCTTTGGTTTTCTTTTTTTGTACTGTCTTTGGTTTAGGTAACAGAGTAAAACTAATTTCATAAAATGAACTGAGAAGTTTTCTCTCCATTTCTGTTTTCTGAAAGAGAGTTGTAGAATTGATATTAATTCTTCTTTAAATGATTGACAGAATTGTCCAGTGAAAACTTCTGAACCTGAAGGTATCTTTTGTGTGTGTGCGTGTGTGTGTGTGTGTGTGTGTGTTTAAATTACAAATTCAATTTCCTTAATAGTTATAGAGCTACTCAAATTAATCTATTTCATATTGGGTGAGTTGTAGTAGTTTGTGATTTTTGAGGAAGTGGTCCATTTTGTCTAAGTTATCAAATTTATGTGCACACAGTTTGTAGTTATTCCTTTATTGTCCTGTTGATATCTGTAGAATCTGTAATCTGTAGTGATTTCCCCCATTTCATTCCTTGTTCTGTTTTTGAGCCCATCCACTAAGCTGTTTATTTCAGTTATTGTATTTATCAGTTCTAAGAGGTCCGTTTGGACCCTCTTTTTATCTTCTATTCCTTTGCTTAGACTTTCTATTTTGACATTTGTTTCAAGAGTGTTTTTAGTTGTTTCATGAAGCATTTTTATCATGATTGCTTTAAAATCTTTTTCAGATAATTCTAAACATCTTTGCCATCTTGGTGTTGATATTTATAGATTGTCGTTTTCTTTTTTTTTTTTTAGAAGATGTTGGGGGTAGGAGTTTATTTATTTATTTATTTATTTATTTATTTATTTTTTGCTGTGTTGGGTCTTCATTTCTGTGCTTGGGCTTTCTCTAGTTGTAGCGAGCGGGAGCCACTCTTAATCGCGGTGTGTGGGCCTCTCACTATCGCAGCATCTCTTCTTGTGGGGCACAGACTCTAGACGCGCAGGCTCAGTAGTCGTAGCTCACGGGCCTAGTTGCTCCGTGGCATGTGGGATCCTCCCAGACCAGGGCTCGAACCCGTGTCCCCTGCATTGGCAGGCAGATTCTCAACCACTGTGCCACCAGGGAAGCCCTAGATTGTTATTTTTCAATCAGTTTGACCTGCTACTAGTTCTTGGTATGATGAGAAATTTTTGATTGAAACCTGGACATTGTTGTATTCTGTTGGAACTCTGGATCTTATTTAAACCTTCTGTTTTAGATGGCTTTCTCTGGGGCTGCTCCAGCAGCAGAAGTGGGAGAGGAGTGCTGACTCATTGCTGCCAGGTGAAGGTTCTGCAGCCAGCCTCCACAGACAGCTGACTGGGGGAAAGGGAGCTCCTATTACTGCTGGGCAGGGGTGGGAGTTCCCATCCCCACTAGGTCTTCATTGACACCACACTTGGGGTAGCCTCATGGGTGCTTGGCAATGGTGAAGATCCAGACCCTTCATTAGGCTCCCTCTAATGCCACTCCAGAGAGGAGAGAGAGGGGCACCTTGATGCTTCAGGTGGCAGTGGAAGTCAAGGCTCCCCATGTTGTCTCTGGTGACACCACAGGAAAGGGGGACCTTACTACTATCTGGCAAGGATGACAGTCTCAGGTCTGCACCTGGCCTCCTCCTATGCAACCCCAGTGGTGTTTGGGGTGCATACTCCGTGAGCTTTTAAGGCATTGCTCTTCAAAGCATACAGTTCTCTCCAACTGATGTTCTCTCTTGCCTCCAATCAATGTGGTGTCATTGTGTTTTCCTGGGTCAGTCGTGGGTTTTGCCCAAGGACAGACGGACATTTCTTGTGCAAATGGGGCCCTTTCCTACCCTTCCTGCTGATGTCGGTGTTTGAAAGTTCAAGGGGCCTTCGACGCAAAGAAGATCTCATTCTAAGTATACAATGATTATGGTCTAAAGATTCAAGAGAAAACATAGTAGGAAGAGGACTTGTTCTATGTCTGTGCTATGAAATTACAAACACCTGAGAACCGGAGAGCAGACTTTTGTTCCCATTTTCCTGCATACTCTGAGTAAGACAAGCATTTGTGGTCATCTTCAGCAAAGCACAGGGTCCTTTGAGAGAGTTGCCGGAAGCCAGGATTCACAGACTACGCAATGGATAATGCAGCGTCATGAGTAATGACGTAACCAGCATTAAATACATAGAGTTAGGAGTTGCGGAGTTGAGAAGATCTATATTAGGTCAATACGAGCAGGCTCCAAAGTGCCAAGGTGCTCTGAGTCATCACAGCATTGCTGCCTTTTGCTCATGGCAGGAGAGATGAATTAACCAAGAATGATGCGTTTAACAGTAAAGACCAGGAAGAGGTTGCCGGACCTCAACAGGAAGAGATGGTGCTTAGGCTCTGTGAAGAATCTTCAGGCTTACAGAACAATGGACAAATACATATACCTCCCCTCTACTTATTATTCTAAATCTCCATCAGTAAATCACCTCACAGTGCCTATGCCTGGCTCAGGCTTCTGTGAAGGTTAAAATGACCATCATTCCCCAGCCCAAGTCTCCACTCAGTGTCACCTCATCAGAGAGGCTTCCCCACCACCCTTTCTGAATTAGCACGTGCCCTCTCCAAATTCTGCTTTACTTTTCTTCCCTGCTTTATCACCTCTGTCATTTTTCATGTTTCTTTATTTACATCTGTGTCCTTCCATCAGAAGAAGGGCAGAGACTCCATTTTGCTCATGGCTGCATCCCCAGCACCTGGAAAGGTGGTCAGTGTGGGGTAGGTGTTCGATGCTTGTTGGATATTGAATGAATGAATGCATGAGTGAGTGAGTGAACAAGGAAATAGCTATAATAAGTTTTGCATCTATTGCAAGAGCTTGGCAGAAGGTCACTGCTGTTACTGACATTTCTAAGATGAGGAAAGAGATTTCCAGTGGTTAATGATTCCTGGTAGGAGAGGATGGGGGTGGAACCCAGTTGGCTGACCTCCAAGTCCTTGCTCTAACCTCTGGCTTATACTGCAGCCCACCCCCAGGCTCTCCTATGTGTAGGAGGAGCCTGACTCCCAATGTGCAAAATGGGCTCCCTTGAAAGGGCATCACAACTGCCCACCCCACCCTGCAGGAAGGCCCAGAAGTCACAGCTGCCTCTGCAGCTCTCATTCTGAGTCCAGTTTCTGGGAGGAGTACAGAGGCCTGATTCCCTGAGCCCCTCCCCACTGCCCAAAGCGTCCTTGGCATGTCCCGCTCCATAGGTTGGATCCTGGTGCTGACCTGGGCACCCGGCCCTCCCAGCACGTCCCCCACCCCTGGGGGCAGGCGTGCTGAGCTCTCATGACCTCGCTCGTGGGTTGAGTGCCAAAGCCCACCCTCACACAGGTCACCCTCACCCCAGCGTGGAGGCCAGACCCCTCTGGGCCACTCACCCCCACTTCTACCAGTTGGTTTTTAACAGGCCTGTTCACTTCTCTTTTGGCTGGTGCCTGTGTCTGGGCCAATGCCTGCTGGGACCTCTTTGCCCTTCACTTGCAGAAACTGCTCTCCAAGGACAGAGGGCAGAGATTCTGCCAGCTGCTGAGGGTCTATCCCAATTTTGCATTCCAATACCAGGGAAATAACCATAGAAAGGATGGGGGACCCGCAGCCCACTGTGAGCCGACCCTGAGCGGACACTCCATCCATCACCTGACCCCCATACGCCCCGACTGGCTGGAGGGTCTTCTGGAATCCAAGTCATCTCAGAGCCAGTGTCCAGCAGTCCCCGAATGGCCTGATTACTTCCCTTTCCCCAGCACCCAGTCTCCTGGAAAAAGTCATAGGTTCCTTTGGAAGGGCTGGGAGAAAGACTAACGATCTAAATTTTTAGCATTCATAGTGGGGTCCTTCCTCCAGGGGACCCTGCCTCCCCTTCATTCAAGGGCTCTGGGTCTGTGGACCAGCCCCAGGCTGGGAAGTGATGGTGCCTGAGCCTATTTGAGTCTTCACCTGCCCTCGGCTGATAGGCCCTACAGGTCCCGTCTAAGGAGCAAAGCCTGCCCTAGATAGGTGCTCACCCACTCTCCTCACACAACAGAAGGCGGGGCCGGTGTACCGCACGTGCAGCTGGGGCAGACAAAGACCTGCCCGGCCAAGGCAAGGGGGGATGGAGGTGGGGGGAGGCCACCGCTCCTGGACCAGACAAGGATGAAAGTACAAAAGAGCAGGAGAGCTGGATCAGAGGAGGAAGCTCAGGCCAGGACCTCCCTCCTTCCCCACCCCCAAGCTCGGCCTCAGGACCCCTTGCAGGAGGAACGGGCCAGTGAGGACCCACCTCCCACCCGGGACGGAGACTGGCCGAGCCCACTGGGCAGGAGCGGGAGGCAGCTATGCCCAGGCTCTCACGGTGCACTGGCCTCAGCACGGCGCACATGGCGCTTCCGCAGAAGAGGCCCTGGGGCAGAGGAGGACAGGGGCTCCCTCCCCAAGCGGGCAGAGCGTCTGCGGATGGCACGCCGTGCCCTGGCCACAGCCACCTGCTTAATCAGGCTTGGCTCCTGAGACTCAAGTCCTGTCCTCCTTTGCTTTTCTAGAATGTGTCTGTGTACAGAGGATGGGGTAGTGATTTGCTCTTTATTCGCTCCCTTCCTTGGCATTCAGAATGTGCATTTTGGGCTTCCCTGGTGGCGCAGTGGTTGAGAGTCCGCCTGCCGATGCAGGGGACGCAGGTTCGTGCCCCGGTCCGGGAAGATCCCACATGCTGCGGAGCGGCTGGGCCCGTGAGCCATGGCCGCTGGGCCTGCGCGTCCGGGGCCTGTGCTCTGCAACGGGAGAGGCCACAACAGTGAGAGGCCCGCTTACCACAAAAAAAAAAAAAAAAAAAAAGAATGTGCATTTGACAAAAATCAGGAAACAGGAAAAGGGGGGGGAAACACGGATCATTTTACCACCCTAATAAAAACATGAGATAATATAAGCTACGTCATAGAAAGCTTAGAACACAAAAGAAAGAAGAAAAATCAGAGGGAGAATTGGACATAGGGCAAATGCATTCCGCTTTCCAGCTCTCAGCAGCCCTCTCCCTGCCTCCTGGGGCCCCCTGACCCCTCACACCACCTCCAGCCCCTGGCAGCCACTGGTCTACTTTCTGTCTCCATGGATTTTCCTGGTCTAGACATTTCATGTAAGTGGAATCACACAGTATGTGGCCTTTCGTGAGTGAATTTCATCCTTTCTGCACCCAACCCAGGTAAGCGGCCTATTCTGCTTACAGTAAGCGTGTCCGCCATTTTTTATTCTTTCTTTGTTATGAAGTCTACCACCCTTCCGCGGGGGAACCCAGTATTTGACCACATGCAGATTCTGTAATGAATAAATCCAGAGCTAACTGCAGACCTCGAGAGGGACCGGCCATCCAAAGTCAAGGCCAGTTTCCCCACGCGGCAGAATTTCTCCCCCTCAGCGCTCTCGACACTGGGGGTGACCAGCTGTGTGGCGGGCCGTCCAGCTCACTGTGGGATGTTTCGCAGTATCGCCCACAGGATGCAGTACAAGAACTCCCTGGAGGGGGTAGCAAGGCACAGAGGTTCAGACCACCTGCGTGGGAATCCCTCCTCTGCTCCTGAGCTGCCAAGTCACCTGGGTGCGTTGCTCAGCCTCAGTTTCCCCGTCTGTAAAATGGGCGTCCAACTCCCAGGGGTGTTGTGAGAGTTGGGTATGAAAGTGAATATAAAGCGCCGGGTGACAGATCCAGCCCCTGCTCCTGGCTCCCCAAGTTCAGCTCATCCTCATTATTAAGTTTATAGGACGGGGTCCAGCTTTCTAACCAGGCACCTGCCTAGAACCAAAGGAAAGCGGGCCCACTGAAGCCTCAGATGCTTGGCGAGGCCCCCGCCAGCCCTGCCAGCCCAGGTACCCCCACCTGGCCGTCACCCACCCCAGGAACAACCACCTGGAGGCTGGAGTCACTCCCGCTCAGCACCTCCAGAAATCAGCCCCATCCTCCGATGGGAGGGCCCGACCCTTTCAGCACAAGTAAATTCAGTCAGCGGAAGGAGCTTCCGCGGCAGTGAGACCGCTGCCGACATCTAACAAGCCACACCCTCCCGGCAGCCAGCCTCTAGAACTAGCTGCAGCCACTTGTGCTTTTGTTTATTCAAAAGGCAAATAAATGGGTCAGAGGTCAACCAGGGGAACCGGAAGCTGCCACTGAAGGATAAGTTCCAAAGGATAAAGTTAGAGACTCAATTAAGGAAGATTTAACGAGTTATAGAAAGAGATCAGAAACAGGACAAACCGAGGGCGTATATCAAATATTGATCATCGTAAAGGCAAGGCTTGCTAAAGCGTAAATCAACAGCACCGGGCCAACTTGCAAACATCTGACCCTCCAAAGAGCTTCTAGAAATCCGGGGCTGAAATGGCAGGGGAACAGATGGCTGGAGGGGGCGACGGTCTCCATCAGCCAGGAGAACGGTGTCCCTGGGAAACAAGGGGACCATGTCGGCTGGCCCACTGCCCCTGGAGCTCACCTTCCCCAAAGGTGCCGGGCGGGACCCTGGGTGGGAGGGGCCCCACTCCCTCTCCGGCTCTGCTTACCCTCCTCTGCGTGGGGTCCCGTCCGTCCTAGGCAATGACACACATCGCCTCTAGCCCTCAATCCTGCAGGCTTTCATTCCACTCTCGTGCGGCCCAAGAAAGCTGTGGCTCAGAGACGTAAGTTAGCAACCTGGGCCCTTTGGCTCAAAACCCCTCCGTCCTCCAAGGACCCGGCGCTGCCCCCACCCCTCCCCGGGGAAGCCTCCCTATCAGCCCTAAACGGGCGGGTGACACATCCATGTGGGTCGAAGAGAGGAGTGCTCCTCTCGCCCTTGTCAGCCTGTCCCAGCCCCAGAGTACCAGCCCCTCACCCTCCAGGAAAGGATGTGGTCACCTCTGAGCAGGACGGGGGCAGGAGCCCGCAGGGCCCACCCACTTCCCCTCGGCGCTGACCGATTCTGGGTAGAAAACCTGCACCTGCTACCTCGGCCAGTTCCCAGGTCCAGCTGGACGTGCTGAGGGCTGATGCCTGGGACAGCTCCCTCTCCCCTCGGGTGCTGTACTAGTCTCCTCGGGCTGCCGTAACCGTCCCACAGCCTGGAGGGCTTAGAGTGACAGAGCTTATTCTCTCAAGGTCTGGAGGCCAGAAGTCTGAGATCAAGGTGTGGGCAGGACTCGAAGGCCCTCCGAGGCTCCAGGGGAGGGTCCCTCCTCGATCTTCCAGCTTCTGGGGGCTCCAGGCGTCCTTGGCTCATGGCTGCACCCCTCCAATCTCGGCCTCCGTCTTCACGCAGCTGTTTTCCCTCCTCCCTCTGTGTCTCCTCTCTTCTTCTTTTAAGGACACCAGTCATTGAATTAGGGTCCATCCAAACCCAGTATGTCTTGGCCTTAACTTGATTATTTTGGCCAAAACCCTGTTTCCAAATAAGGGCACATTCACAGGTGCTGAGTTAGGGCTTCAGCACATCTTCTGGAAACACAAGTCAAACCCCGACAGTTGGGAGGTATGTTCTGGACCATGTGGACCGGGCACAGGCAGCAACGACTTCATCAGGAGTTTGTCAGAGATGTAGAATTCAAGCAGCCGGAGACCTGCTGGGCCAGAATCGGTACCTCACGAGCTCCGGGGCCCCCAGGATACACTTCTACAGCACCACGCAGAGTTCCCCAGGGAGACTGACTCAGCGGCCACAGCCCGACTGCCTTCCTGGCCCGGTCACATCCCCTTCCCTGGGCTCCAATTCCCTACTAACGGTTCACAATCACAACCTTATCTCGACGTCTGCTTCCGGAGACCCCACCTAAGACAGGGGTCGTGGGCCTGGGCCTCTCTGCCCCGGAGATCCTGATCCTTTCTAGGCGCCACCGCCCACAGCTGCCAGCCCACCCAGAACACAAATGCTCGGGGGTGAGCGCACCTCACTCCAGCCAGTGACGGATGGAAGAGGAAGGCCAAGAGAGGCGGGGTCCACTCCCGGGAAGCCCCCTCCACCCCCCGGCACAAAGCGAGCTGCCTGCCTTTGAAGGCAGATGCAGGGCCTCGGCGGAAGGAGAGGCTGGGGATGAGCAAAGGACTCGTCTCCTCCTTCCCAGCATCACCCCGACCACGACCCTTCCCTCAGTCTCCCTGGCCCTCCCAGAACCTCTCGGCAGGACTCAGGGCAGAGCGGGCCGTGTAGTTGGGTAGAAGCAGAGGAGAGCAGGCCCCCAGCCCCCGCGTGAGCCCAGCTCACCAATTGGTCTGGGTTTTCCGAGGGCCTTTTCAGATGAGATCACCTTTGCCAACCGCAGCTTTGATCTCTCCCAGACCAAGGAAGAAAGGCAAACACTTCTGATCGTCCCCAAATTGCTCCGAGTTTACCACGTGGAGCCAAGACCGACTCGCTTGCTTTCTTCACAACACACTTCTGGCCTCTTCGAAAACCTCCCAAAGAACTCGTTGACCCGGATGTTACAGGACCGTCTCTGTTCCCCATCAAACAAGGAAGTTGCTTCTGAAAGGGAACAAGGCGCCCGAGGCCTCCATGCAATGGTTTCCGTCTCAGCTGACTACACGGGGATCCAGCCCGTTTCCCACTTTCAAGTGGCTCACAGAATTGCTCTGGGAAAGTTTCCGTGATGCGGTGTTGCCGGAGCGTCCGCGGCACGGCTGCGGGATATCCAGCGCCACCATCTGAGGACTGCGGTGGAGGGCCTCGGCCTCCGTCAGAGCCCAGGAGCCAGAGGAGAAGGGTTCCGGCACATCCAGAGCAGACACACAGATCCAAAGAAGGAAGGGAAGCTGGACTCCATGCCCAGCAGCCAGCATGAGTTTAATTCAACAAATACTTATTTGATGCCTCTGACGGGCAGCTGGGGTCAGGAGGAAGGGTTCGTGTGTGTCCACAGCGTGGGCTCTGGAGCGAGATCACTGGGCTTGGATCCCGGTTCTTAGCCTTCTAAGCCACAGGGAGCACCTCGGTGGGTGATGAGACCTCTTAGTTTCCATCTTTCTCTTCTGAAAGCAGGAATAATAAGAAACTTACCCCTTAGGGTAATTGCAAGACTTGGAATTCATGATACACGCATGCTGAGCACAGCGCCTGGAAAAAATAATTGAAACCCCACAGGGACAGCCTGGACCAGAAGAGGGGGTGCATCACCTTCCATGATAGGAAGGTCCGAGGGGTGGGGCCAACCTTGAGGGCCCCGAAAATGCCACTGGGGGGTATGTTTGTGTCCACCCTCCCTCACACACTCTCTCCATCTCCCCACCTCTCTCAGCCCCCTACTCCTCTGCTTTGGCTTCATTTTCAGGCAAGCTCTCCCCACAAGGCAGCAGGACGGCCACCAGCAGACCAGGAGGTCCTGGCTTTTCCTATCTTATGACTGGTGAGGAAAGAGAGGAATGAGAAAGAGAGAGAGAGAACCTCTTTCCCCATTACCCCAGCAAAAATCCCAGGGGTGAATCTGATTGGCCCAGCTTAGGTCATGTGCCCATCCCTGAGCCAATCATCATGCCTGGGGGGCAGAGTTATGCAATTGTCTGGCTGAGAGCACGTGACGCAGGCTGGGCAGATTAAAAGTTGTCAGGTTCCACTGAAGTGTCACATAGTAAATGCTCAGTAAACATTAGTTGCTCTTTTGTCCCTATACAGAGAGGATGTGCAGGAACCCATCCAGGTGCTCCCCTACCGTCACAGCACCCAGCACTGAGTGCCACAGAAGTCCTGGAGAGTACCCAGCCCGCTCACCAGCCCTGTCGGAGCTCTCCTCCCCTCCTGCCCCTCCCCTCCCCTCGCCTCCCCTCCCGCCCTTCCCCTCCCCTTGCATCCCCTCCCCTGTCCTGAGACTGTACGCTATCAGCAAGCTACCCTGGCCCACACAGCCCTCTGTCCTCCCTGTTCCCCAGCTGGTGGACATCCTCACCCACCCTACCCTGGCCATACCTGGGGATGGCAGCCTCTATTGTCTGCCCTGAACCTCAGGATCTTCTGCTGGGTGGTCAGGGGCTGGTTGGTGTGCCCAAGGCCCTTAGGTCTGTGCGGAAACTTCAAGTCAGGGGGATGGGACAGGGCCTGGGGTCTCACTGCCTGCAGAAATGGGCCCTTGGGACCCTTCCCGTGCACAGCACGGCCTTGGCTGCCCTCCACCCCCACCTGGAAATGACTTTAGAGCCCAGACACAGAAAGCCAGAGAACTCCCGGGAGAACCTGGTCCAAGGCCAAGGGTCCTGCCTGAGCGATGAGCAGGGGATGGGAAGGAGGACCACCCCCTGCATTAAGCCCAGCAAGGATGTCACAGAAGGAACACAGATGTCACAGCCGACAGCACCATGGTTCCCTTGGTACAGAAGTCGGGTACCCAGCACACACGTGTGTGCACAGACTCTCCAGCGCATGGCTTCAGCCTCCGTCAAGGGGGGTGATGATGAGATCACTAGCGTTCCTTGAGCCAGGCTGTGGGAAACGCTTTAGATGCACAAGTGCATTTAACTTTCATCCAATGACCATTATTCCCGCTTCCTTGTATCAAGAGGTTAAACAAGGCACCTGCAGCACCGCAGCCAGCTGACTGAGGCTGGAATTCAGCCCAGCCCTCTGACTCCAGAGCCCCTATCCTGGCCACTGGCCACCACCCAGGGCAGCCCAAAAAAGGCAGCCAAAGGGGCTGGGTGACAAGCAGCTCTGTCCATGCAGAAGCGAGAGCAGCCGGTATTCCAGGTGAAGAAAGCCTGCCAGCTGGATGGGGTACGGACCACCTAGGCCAGCATCACGCCTGGAGGACAGAAGGGCCGCTTGGTGTGGCACTGAAGAGCAGGCAGAGGAACTGGAGGGCTGGGGGCACTGGGCTATCTCCACAGACGTTCAAAAGATCCCCAGAACATTCTGGACACTCTTAACCTACATGGGGCTCACGCACCCCTGGAAAGTTCAGCCAGAATTCCATGACTCTTTCTGAGAAATAATCCCCCAGGGCACCCCGCTCCTCTAGTTAAGAACCAGCCCCAGGTGAGACAACGGCTCCTTCTACTGTGTCCTCCTTCCCTGCGGGGCACAGGAACACGTGCCCACTGCTAAGCTTGACGCCCTTGGCTGAGGGGACACCTGGCACTCTCGTACAAACTCCTCACCTCTCCGTGAGAGCAGCAGGACTACGGTCTCCACTTAGCAGATGGGGAGAGTGAGGTCCAACCCATCAGCGTTCACGTGCTGCGCAGGATCCGGTCCAGCACAGTTTCAGCGCTGCTGATGGTGTAATCACCGGACACACTGCCCTGGGCCCTCGGCCGCCCGGCCCGACTATCCTTCTCCCTCGCCGGCCCCAGAGGAGTGACGAGAGTGCATCGGGCTGCTCCCTGCGAGGGTTTGGGAGGAAGGGGCCCAACTGGGAGGCGAGGGGCAACCTCTGCCTTTCATGTCCGTCTCTTTTCTGCACATCAGTCACAGGAAAGGAGAAGAGCGCGCAGTGGGCATGAATCTGGCCAGTGAAGTGGCGGGAACACTGCCTTGTCCGCCGTCTCTGTTCCCTGGCCCTTCAGCTCTGCCGGGCAACGAGCCACTGAGAGCGATGTGAGACTCACGCTTGACTTGCAGTCCATACCCCCAGGTTTCAAAAAGGGCGTCTGGCGTCAGATCTGGGAATTGTTTAACAGGATTAATCCAGCTGGCGAGGGCTCTGCTGCTGCTTTGTTCCCGACAAGATGAGCTCTGATTTGAAGGAGCAAAAGGGGCTGGAGACCCAAGGATCCTGGCTCCCACGCGTTCCCTGGAAGCTCCCACAGATAAAAGCTTCAGCCTGGTGTGTTTATTGCTGAGAGGCTCTCAGGGGCTGGGGGGCTGCTGGGACAGAGACCGGACAGCCCTGGTGGGGGCAGTGGGGACCAAGAGCCCTGGCTTCCCCCCAGAAGGTCACAGTTACCCGAGGTCTCGCACCTGCCTGCCACCCCACCCTGCCACCATCCGCCACCCATTCGGGTTGGTCCAGAAAGCCCAAACCCCAACAGCCACTGGAGCTGCAAGGAGACCCCCGGAAGAACTTCAAGCCTCAGATCCTCCAGTAAATGTCAGAGCTGACGGACCCGGATGCCAGCAGTAGAGGCAGCTTGGTGCTGTATGCACTGAAAGCAGAGGCAGGAGCCAGATGGTGTAGGTCCGAACCCCAGCTCTGCCACTTTCTACTGGACAACAGTCAAACATCTTAAGCGCTCTGGGCCTCCGTTTCATCATCTGTAAAATGAGGGACTGATGCTGATAGTGGGACCTGTATCCCAGGGGCTACTGTGAGAATCTGACAAGTTAGTACAGGTCCGGTACTCAGGACAGAGCCTCTGCCCCGGGAAGCACACAGTAGGTGCTGGGTCTTGTTGTTGTTACTACAACTCTTGGGTTACATATTATATTGTAATTATTATATGTTATGTTATTATAAATTTTTACAACACTGTAATTGTGTCTTATTATTATAGTATAAATTATTATATCATTATTGTATTATCATTATTATATTATTTTAATATTATAATAGGATAAAGTATTAAAATATCATTATATTATCATTATTATATATGTAATATTATTATTATTGCCATGTGACAGGCAGCAACTCAGCTCTTTACGTGAATTATCACCTCCTTTAGTCTCTTCCCAATGACTCTCTGAAGTTGAAAGCATTCAGCCCATTGTACAGATGAAGACCTGAGATTCTAAAAGATTGGGTGATTTGTCCATGGTTCCACAGCAGAACTAGACTCCAGACACAGGACACTGGACTCAAAGGTGGCTTGACTTAACCCCGATCCTACCACCAAAGGTTGAAAATTCAGATCCCATAGAGTCAGCCAGGTAAATGACTGGCCAGAAATTAGATGACAGACACATGGGCTCAGCGTGGGAGATACTGTAGGAAGTGGTGGTGATTGCGGGAAAGCACAGCATGTGTCCAGTTGAAAGGGGGCAGCTGCTTCCCAGATCGAGGCAATTGGGACTATGGGATAATGTAGACTTAGTGTGGCCAGACCTTTCTGTTTTTCAAAAGAAATACAGACTTTGATTTGATTTTTAAATGCTTGCGAATTATTTAAGATTTTTTAAACACAGGATGACCCCAAATACATATATATTGTTTAAAACTCTCTATGGGCCAGACTCTGCATGCAGCCCCCAAGCCTGGGATCCCTGCAGTCGGAGAGACAACAAGAGGCCCCGAATCCTTCCACAGGCCTACACACGGGGCACACGGTTCCATCCCCCTGACCTCCCCAAGGGCTGTGTCCATTCAGAAAGCTCAGTTTTTCCTGGTAGAAGGAAGAAGGCTCGAGCTGCAGCTCTGGGCTGGAGAACAGGATGTGGCATAACTTTGCCCCCTAACCACGCTCCCGCCAGCACCTGCTCCCGCACTCTCACTCCAAGCCTGGCACCACCTCTATGGACCGCAGAGCCAACCAGGGCAGCTGGGGTGGGCAGCAGTCTCCCCAGGGCAGGAGCTTGAGGGACCAGCTTGTCCGCCCTGGGGCCTTGGGTCCTGCTCGGAGTAGGTTGGCTAAGTTGAAGTTCAAAGCTCTGGGAAGCTTCCAGGAAACCACCAAGAAGCAATTCCGAGGAAGAGGTTTCTACCAAGGCCCTGAGCTCCTCAGCCATGATTTCTGGTTCATGCCGGGGGCCTCCTCTGGCCTCTTGTGGGTCCAGCTGTGTCTCATGCATCAAGGTACCTTCCAGGCCCCGGGGCCTGGCACCATGTCTGATGGAGAAACGGAGGAACAGGAGGAAACACAGAGAGATGAAAGGAACAGGAGGGCACAGAGGTGAAGTGGGGCTGCATGTGGGGGACAGAAGGGATGCCACCCTGGACCCTCCCCCTGCAGCCAGCCAGGCCTTGCTGGGGCCCTCAGCTCAGCAGCCCCAGGGCGGGAGGCACAGCGGCCTCTAACGAAAGGACTACTCATCAGGATGGCTTTCCCAGGGCATCTTTGAGCCCAGCCCAGAAAATATGACACTCCCCAAAGACCTCGGAGCCCCTCCCATCTGCTGAGCCCACCCTCAGGTTCAAAGCACAACTCTGTCTTCCTAAACTACCTTGGACTTCCAAACCCACCGCTTGAGTAGCAACCATCTGGCAAGTGTTTCCCAGTAAAGGTTTAGCTCAATCCCGAAAGAGAATTTCCTTGAGGCTAGGAAGGCACCACAGCAGAGAGACTGGCCAGCGCACACCAGCTCTCTGTGTCCCAGAACTGAAGCAGGCACCCACGCCCTCTCCCCTCAGAATTTAACACGGGGAGTAGATGACACTCCACTGGGAGAAGCCGGGAGCCCTCGTGAAGCCCAGCCGCCCACCACGTCACAGAGGGATGAGGTCCAGGGAGGGAGGGGCATTGCCAAGGTCACACGGAGGCACACTGCAGAGTCCTCCTAGTGCCTGGCCACCCCGAGTCCTGGGCCACAGAGCAGGCGAGCTGGTCTCTGACTCTGGGGCTGCATGGGAGTGGCCCCTGGGCGCCCCAAGGAAACAGACTGGACTCACAGAGACCCTCTGCACGCCAGCCTGTCACCTTCCCCTTCGGATCCAACAGACGCGCTACCTCATATCAAAGCCGATGAAAACACTTTGAACGTTTTATACTTTGAATGTCCCTTTGACTCTAAACCCAGGCCGGCAAAATATCTTTGCAGAAAAGGAACCTCGATTTGTCACGGTACGTTTTAGCACATTTGTACGGTCCCTTGATCCAGCCTGGGATGACAATAGCTGCCCAGTTTCACTTTAAGTAAGAACATTCACATGCAGACAAGAAGAATGGGGGTAAAATGGGCAATTACTTTAAAAAAAAAAAATTTCACAAACGCAAAGACAGTTCAGTCTGCTGAGAACCGAGCCCCGCTGCTGTGGCCGCTGCCGTGTGACAGATTCATAACCAGGCAGCACTAACAGCTGTTGACAGGCCCCAATCTAAGAGGGAAAGGAGAGGACGATGCTTAGGCAGCTGTGGAGCAGGAAATGGGATTTGGGGCCCTTAATTTGCAGGTCACTGGTTTTAATTTAGCCCCAACGCCCTGTCACTAAGAGCTTCTTCATCTGGCCACTGAGGAAGAAAGAACAGGCAGGCCTGGGGTGGGCCATGGGGGTCTGTGCGAGCCGATCCAGGCAGCTGCCTATGGGAAGGCCAGGCTGCAGGAGGACAGTCACCTGGGGCCCCTGGTTGGAGGTGGAAGTCGGTCTACAGCTGGGAGAGGGAGGGCAGCTCCCCATTTCACTCTCTGTGAGTCTTCTGTCCCCCCAACTCCAAAATCCATGAGGTCCAGACTGGCCTGGGAAGCTGCCCGCAACTTCGCAGGAAAAGTAGCTGCCCTTGGGGCCTCCTGTGCAGAACGTGGGTGTCTTGCAGTGGCCCTGGCAGGTGGGTATATCTCTGCTCCCATTTCTCAGAGCTCAGGGAGCACCGAGGTTTGCCCCTACAAGGGGCAGCGCCAGCCCTCAAACCAGGTGAGCCCAGCTCCAAAGGCAGTGCGGCCACCTGCTCGGGTCACCTCCCACCTTCACGGCCCGTTCATACAGTTCAGTGGATGCATTTCTACATAGAGTGGAATATTATTCAGCCTTAAAAAGGAAGGAGATTCTGGCACCTGCTACAATGAGGATAAACCTTGAGGACGTTATGCTAAGTGAAATAAGCCAGACACAAAAGGACAGATACTGTATGATTCCACCTATGTGAGGTCCTCAGAGGAGTCAAATTCATAGAGACAGAAAGTAGAGGGGTGGGAGCCAGGGGGATGGGAGTCACTGTTTAACAGGGACAGAGTTTCCGTTGGGGAAGATGAGAAAGTTCTGGAGATGGACGGTGGGGATGGTTGCACAACAGTGTGAATGTACTTAATGCAACTGAACTGCACACTCAAAAATTATTAAAATGGTAAATTTTATGTTGTGTATATTTTACCTCTGACTTGGTCTGTTCTGGCTGCTGTAACAAAATACCACAGACTGGGTGGATTGTAAACAACAGACATTGATTTCTCATGGTCTAGAGGCTGGGGAGGTCCCTCTCTTGGTTGCAGATGTCTGGCTTCTCATGCCCTGACATGTGAAGGGGGCAAGAGAGCTCTGTGCGGTCCTTTAATTAGGGCACTAATCCCAGTCTTGAGGGCTCCACCCTCATGACCTAATCACCTCCCAGGTGCTTCACCTCCTAACACCATTGCCCTGGGGGGTTAAGATTTCAATCCAGGACTTTGGGGACACACATTCAGACCACAGCAGCCACAGAAAAAGATGTGCTTCAGAGCCCAACGTATCTCCCTTCTCTGTCCCCCCATCACAACTTCCCTTCCACTCAGTCTCATTAAACAATCATTTCGTAAGCATGGTGCTCAGCTGAGCACAAAGGCTGGAAATGAAGTATGGTTTCTGCCCCAGAGACACCTGAAGCCCAGTGAGGGGAAAAGGGCCAGAAAAAACCCAGCCCCTCACTGTACACACAGGTACAGGGCTCCGTGCGGGGCCACCCAGGATGAGAGCATGGCTGGTACCCAGGAAGAGCCAAGAGGGCCATGGAGCATCCTCCACTGGCCGGAAGGGTGTGCCAAACCTTCCACTGTTAATAAACGTCCCTCGCTCGGGCGAGAACCTTTTCTTGGCATTCATCCCAGAAACCTCTGGGGCTGCGCACAGGAGTTGAAGGTGTGGTGAAGCTTCCCTGCCCCACCAGACTCTCTGTTTCCATTTAGGTGTTCGTCGGAGTGAACCAGGGCCTGTGCTCTCAGAAAGTGAAGGACGTGATGTTTACTCATTGCATCCCTGGCCATTCTTCATGCTCCATCTACAAGGACCAGAGTGAGAGATGGAGGGGCCTCCAGATTACGGCGCCAGACGGAGCCACGACACGCACCCGAGTCTGGCTTCAACCATCATCATCTCGACTTATTAAATCCTGACAACGTCTGTTTGAGGTCTCTGCCATTTCCCATACTCAGGATTATTTTTTACTTTTGGCAACTTGTCGAATGTGCTTTCCGCGAAGCCGTTATTTCATATAGAAGTCCCACAGTCTGGCTGTGATGGAGCACTTAATAGAATTGCTCATGTCGTATAAAGATTCCATATCTGATTGTTGACAGCTTTCATCTTTTTATAATATTTATTTATTTATTTATTCGTCGGCGCCGGGTCTTAGTTTCAGCACACGGGATCTTCGTTGCCGCGTGCTGGATCTTAGTTGCGGCGTGCAGGGTCTAGTTCCCTGACCGGAGATCGAACCCGGGCCCCCTCCATTGGGTGCACAGAGTCTTAACCACTGGACCACCAGGGAAGCCCTGACAGCTTTCATCTTAAAAGAACCTGTAGGGCTTCCCTGGTGGCGCAGTGGTTGAGAATCCGCCTGCTGATGCAGGGGTCCAGGTTCGTGCCCCGGTCCGGGAAGATCTCACATGCCGCGGAGCGGCTGGGCCCGTGAGCCATGGCCGCTGAGCCTGCGTGTCCGGAGCCTGCGCTCCGCAATGGGAGAGGCCACGACAGTGAGAGGCCCGCGTACCACAAAAAAAAAAAAAAAAAAAAAAAAAAAGAACCTGTGACATGAGGCCAGCCACACTGTGCAACGGTGTCACCAGATGAGTATGCTGGATCACACCGTTGGTGCTTCCCCAGACAGTCAGGACGTGACCTCAGGGTGGGGTGACCTCGGGGTGGGGCGATCTCGCTCTCACCGGGTCACTCTCACCCTCTGACCTGGAGGAAAGCAACCAGGTCAGAGGGAAGGCTGGTTTCCATGCCAACAGCCTGGCTCCCCAGCGAGGAAGTTCTCTAAGATGCTTTCACGTGAATATGCATTTTGATAACTTGATCCAAGCCCACCCACAGAAGCAGATTCCAGGATGACCTGGGCCATCGCGGGTGGTTGAACATCACACGCAGCTCCGAATGCTCCATTAGCCAGTTGGCGCTGCAGGGCTGCAGACTCTGGAGGGCTTCAAATAGAGGCGGATACAGTAGAGGACAGTCCAGACCATGGATTGTTGGTGAGCGGACCACGATGACCCTTTGATCCTCGGCTCAGCAGGTTGAACAGTCAGACATGACTGGGGATCTCCCAAACGCTGTCCCATGGATACAGCTGCCCACAAGGCAGAGATCCCCCTCTCTGGGAGCTGCCCCTTATCCACAAGAGTGGCCCCTGGCAGCTCATATATTCTGCTTGGTCCCGCCCCCTGCAGGCAGCTCAGGAGCACACACCTGACCCAGTCGGATTTCCCCTCCCGGGAGGGTTGAGTTGCAGCCAAGAGAAGAAATTGCTGGTCCAAGCAGCCAGCCTGTAACCCACAAGCTCAGGTGCCAGGGTGGCCAGAAGGATGGAGGAAACACCTGGGCCATGAAGTGAGGGAAGAATAAAGAGAAGCAGAAGGGAAAAGAGAGACAGGGGCCGGTCCTGCCCTGCAGTCCCAGGGATGTGCCCTGTGCTGCAGTAGCACGAGTGTTCCCGTCCGTGTTCCGTGGGGCTAGCACCACTACCCTGGAGTCGGGAAGGTCAGGCCGAGGCAGGGCTGTCTGACCACAGGAAGTGGCAGGGGAGCCCGGTTCTCGGTTTCAACATGCAAAGCGTGTGAATTTCGAACACGCTTTGTGTCAAATCAAACAAACTGTCACTTCATCGTGAATGGTAAGGACGTTCTTGGAAAACATCTTATTTGAAATAAATGAGTGGCCGACTTTGCCAGTCCACCGAGTCAAACAGAACCTGAATTCATAAATTTGTTCATGAATCTCCCAGAATGATATTCAAGGGTGTTTGATCTTTGGTTCCCTCTGAACATGTCAAAAGTCTTTGATTAGGGCTTCCCTGGCGGCGCAGCGGTTGGGAGTCAGCCTGCCGATGCAGGGGATGCGGGTTCGTGCCCCGGTCCGGGAGGATCCCACGTGCCGCGGAGCGGCTGGGCCCGTGAGCCGTGGCCGCTGCGCCTGCGCGTCCGGAGCCTGTGCTCCGCAACGGGAGGGGCCACAACCGTGAGAGGCCCGCGTACCGCCAAAAAAAAAAAAAAAAAAGTCTTTGATTATACCAGATCCATATGTGAGAGGAAAAGAGAATGGGCAGCCCCGAAGAGCCCAAAACTAGGACTCAGGACATGGATTTCATCCTTTAAGAATAAGGTGTAACCAGAAAAGAGAGTGAGAGAGAAGAAATTATTTAAAACCTAAACTAAGGATCATACCAAAAATAGATAGATAGATAGATAAGACAGATAGATAGATAGATAGATGGCAGATAGATAGAGATTTACTAGATAGATAGATAGATTAGATAAATAGATACATAGATAGATTAGCTAGATAGATAGATTAGATAGATAGATTAAATAGATAGATAGATAGATTAGATAGATAGATAGATTAAATAGATAGATAGATAGATAGATAGATTAGATAGATAGATGGCAGATAGATAGAGATTTACTAGATAGATAGATATAGATAGATAGATAGATAGATAGATAGATAGATAGATAGATAGATAGATAGATTAGATAGATAGATAGATGACAGATAGATAGAGATTTACTAGATAGGTAGATAGATAGATAGATGGCAGACAGAGATTTACTAGATAGATAGATAGATAGATAGATGGCAGATAGATAGAGATTTACTAGATAGGTAGATAGATAGATAGATGGCAGATAGAGATTTACTAGATAGATAGATAGATAGATAGATGGCAGATAGAGATTTACTAGATAGGTATATATATAGGTAGATAGATAGATAGATGGCAGAGAGATAGAGATTTACTAGATAGATAGGTAGATAGATGGCAGATAGATAGAGATTTACTAGATAGGTAGATATATAGGTAGATAGATAGATAGATGGCAGATAGATAGAGATTTACTAGATAGATAGATAGATGGCAGATAGATAGAGATTTACTAGATAGGTATATATATAAGTAGATAGATAGATAGATAGATAGATAGATAGATAGATAGATGGCAGATAGATAGAGATTTACTAGATAGATAGATAGATGGCCGATAGAGATTTACTAGATAGGTAGATATATAGGTAGATAGATAGATAGATAGATAGATGGCAGATAGATAGACATTTACTAGATAGATAGATAGATAGATAGATAGATAGATAGATAGATGACAGATAGAGATTTACTAGATAGATAGATAGATAGATGGCAGATAGATAGAGATTTACTAGATAGGTAGATATATAGGTAGATAGATAGATAGATAGATAGAGATTTACTAGATAGGTAGATAGATAGATAGATTAGATAGATAGATAGATAGATAGATAGATAGACAGAGAGATTCTAAACTGGCTGTAACCACTTCTACCTTCTGTTAATCTACTGCTGCATAACTAGTTAATACAAACTTACTGGCTTACAACAAGGGCCATTTCTTCCCTCTCAGCATCCGTAGGTTGGGATTCTGGGCAGGAAAGCCGAATCCTCCACTCAGGCTCTCAGAGGCTGAAATCAAGGTGTCAGCCAGCTGTGTTCTCATCTGGAGCCCAGGATCCTCTTCCAGCCCCATTCAGGGGTTGGTAGAATCCAGTTCTAGCACTTGTAGCACTGAGGTTCCTGTCACTCTTAGCTCCTACAGGCCACCCTCAGGCCCAAACCACCTGGCCTGCTCACACACAGCAGCATGCTTCTTCAAGGCCAGAAGGAGAACATCTGACTTCTGGAAGGTCTGGTCCCATTGAAGGACTCACCTGATTAGGTCAGGCTCACCCCAGGTCAACCCAAAGTCGACTGATTTGGGATCTTAATTTCATTTTCACCTTTGTTACATAGGTGACTTAATCACCAAGACTTCAGGTGGCCCTGAAGTCTTCATGACCTTAAGTAAGACCCTTCTCTTCTCTCCGCTCCTTCCAAGGAAGAGGCAGATAGAAATTCCTGTTTGTGGCCACCACCCACAGATCATATTGGACTCCAGTGAGAGGTATAGCCCCTTCCCTTTGTAAACTGCAGCCACTGCCCCACTGCCTGTGCCTCTCACAGCAGCCTTGCAGAGGAGGCTTTGTCCCTGGTGAGGATGGAGGGTGGGGGGGTGGCACAGGGAGGGGAGGGGCCCAGCCTGATCCTCACTGCAAGCAGACCCCTCCCACTTCATCCTCTCTGGACACCAAGTCCCGCCTGTCACACGTCCCGACCTCCGTGTATGACAACGTGCAACCATCTCCAGGACCTTCTGCAGACGTCAAACGTCTAAGCAGGAGCAGCCGTGGTGAGGATGGTTTGTAACGTGCTCAGGTATGATTTTGCTCAACTCCCCTGCCTGCAGGTCTCAGCTCAGACCGAATTCCTTCCTTTCTGGGAAGGGAGGGATTGAGGCTGGCTTCCTGGAGGAGGAGGCCGGGAGCAGCGTCTGGACTGCGAGGGTCTGGGCGCGGCTCCCAGGCCATTGGGAGCAGGTGCCCATGCTGTCTGGGCTCCAGGCAGGCCAGGAGCGGAGGAGGGTCCAGGAGCAGCCAGGTCCCCATTTCGTGTCCACTGCGCCCCTCTCGCTCCACGTCCTTGAATCTGAACCGCGGAAGCAGAGGGACCTTTGTAGAGATTCCTCGTCAGTTACAGCTCCCGACCTCGGCAGCAAGGCATGGGCCCCGCTGGGTGACTCTGTTTCTTGCACCCACAACTTTGGGCGGGCTGTGTGCCGGACAGTCATGGCCAAGGGGGCGATTCGGGAGGCTTGGCCTCCAGCCAGGACGGAGCTACAGAGTGACCGCTCGCTGCGCGATGGACACACCTCCTGAGAGTGCCTCCCACGCCCACCCCTCCAGGCTCCTCTCTGTTTTTTAATACATTTTCTGATTTAATGAGGGTGAAGTTGACACCAAGGTAAAAAAGCTCCAAATATTAATCAACACTTCTGGCTTGCTACTGTCAAAGCAACCATCGCCTCCCCTCCCATTTTCACACAGAGGTTGGAGAAGCTCCTGTACCCACGTCTAACTCCCACCGGTGGCCTGCCGCCGAGGCCTCGGGTGAGCCGGGGAGGGAGGGAAAGTCACGGGGAGGGGGCATTTCAAAAGCCCCCCAACTCCATCCTAGACACTTGAAATCCATTCCTCAAAACAACCCAAGTGCCTGTAGACTTACGAATGGATGAACAAAATATATCACACCCATTAAATGGAATATTATTCAGCCATGAAAAGGAATGAAATTCAGACACACACTGCAACTTGGATGAACCTTGAAACATGATGCTGAGCGAAAGAAGCCAGACACTAACAGTCACACAGTGTATGACTCCATTTCTAGGAAATGTCCAGAACAGACAAACGCCCAGAGTCAGAGGTAGATTAGTGGTTGCCAGGGGCTGGGAGAGGGGCAACGGAGAGTGAGTGATGCTACTAGAGACGGGGTCTCCTTGAGGGTGATGAACATGTTTTGGAACTAGATAGTCATGATGGTCACACAAAGTGGTAGATAGACTAAAGGCCGCTGAATTATGTACTTTAAAAAGGTTAATTTTGTGTTATGTGAATTCTGCCTCAATTTTTTTAAGCCATATTTTTGCATTAAGGCACCAGGTTTTCAGAAATCTCCTATTTCATTGGTAACACTGCTAGGCAAGATAATATCTGTGTTCATTCATTTAAAAACATTTATTGGGGGCTTCCCTGGTGGCGCAGTGGTTGAGAGTCCGCCTGCCGATGCAGGGGATACGGGTTCGTGCCCCGGTCCGGGAGGATCCCACGTGCCGCGGAGCGTCTGGGCCCGTGAGCCGTGGCCGCTGAGCCTGTGCGTCCGGAGCCTGTGCTCCGCTACGGAAGAGGCCACAGCAGTGAGAGGCCCGCGTACCACCAAAAAAAAAAAACATTTATTGGGCACCTACTGTGTACCAGGAACTCTTTTAGACACAGAGGGATGCAGAAGAGAAGGAGACAAAGTCCCAGCCCAGAGAAGTTGTACTTGTGGAGATGAAGGAGTTTATCACAGGCCAAGCAGCGTCTTAGAAGTCAGAGCCAGAGGCCCCATGTGGATGGGGCAGAGGCTGGGTCGTTGCTGCCCAGGAGCAGGCAGGAAAGAGGCAGCCCAAAGCCGGCGTCTAGAGGATGCAAAGGGACCGTGATGTCACCGTGGTGGGGGACCAGGGCGGCCAGGACACTGTGAAGTCACTTCACAAACGCCGGGACGGGGGGGGTGCAGATGTGGGGAGCTCTTAGAAAACACCTGAGGCAAGCTTTATTTCACCACAGACGGATCTTTGGTATTGCTCTTTTCTTTCTTCTTTTTTTTTTAACAGTTTCATTGAGCTATAGTTCACATACCATACAATTCATTCACGTAAAACTCGCAACTCTATGGGGTTTTTCTAGTCTATTCACAGGTATATGCAACCATCACCGCAGCCCATTTCAGAACACGTTCATCACTCCAGAAAGAACCCCTGCACCCCTTCGCTATCTCCCTCCATCCCTCCCTTCCGCCAGCCCCTGGCAGCCACTCATCCACCTTCTGGCTCTGTGGATTTGCCTCTTCTGGATGTTTCATAGAATCAGAATCATATAACATGCGACCTTTTGTGTCTGGCTCCTTTCACTCTGCCCACGATTTCAAGGTTTGTCCACATGTCAGGATTTCATACCTTTTTGTGGATGTGCAACATTCTGTTGCACGAATACGCCACACGTTGTTTGCTCCTTCGTCTGTCAATGGACATTTGAGATGTTTTCACCTCTGGCTGCTGTGAGCAGTGCGTGCAGACATTCTCATTTCTCTCGGGTGGAATCGCTGGGTCCCATGGTTTCGACGTCTAACCTTTATCGTCTTTCTAAAGAACCACTCTTTGTGTTCTTGGCTTGGAATCGATGTAAATGCAGTTGTTTCTATTTGTCTATCTGTTACCTTTTCACTCCCAAACTGGAAGATGGGCTGCATGATGTGGAGAGTTTGCTTGGGCTGGTGGATCCTAAAACGTTGGCTGTGAGCCTGCTGCAGGCACGGGGTGCGGGGCTGAAGTTCTGTTTTTCCACCCGGCGGCTGTGGTCACGGGCAGCTTCTACAGCTTTCGCGCCTCTGTCCCTTCGTCTATAAAATGGGGTAGGGGAGCTGTTGTGGGTCACGGGGACCACATGTAACTGGAGCGCTGAGGGCAGACCTGCCACGCAATGTGCTGTTTCTGTGTTCATTCATGACTTTTCCTTGACTGATCTTCAGAAACACCGCAAGGAGCCAGGCAGGTAAACTGAGTCACGAGCCTCTGAGATCCCATGTCCCGGACAGCGCAGGCAATTTTACGCATTTGTTCCCCAAAAGGAAATTCAGAAAAGAGGGAGTCACAAGGGATCTATAGACTCAACACAATCCCAGTCAAAATCCCCAAAAGGCTTTTTATGCAGAAACTGACAAGCTGGTTCTAAAATTCGTCGAGCAAGGCAAAGGATCTAGAATAGCCTCAACAACTTTGGTAAAGAAGAACACGGCTGGAGGGCTAACCCCACCCAGTTATTCCAACTATTCTGCAATAAGTCTGTTTTTAAAAAAGAAAAACAAGAGAAGGGTCACCCTATATTCTGGTCTTTACAAAGGCTCTCAGATACAGAGAGTTCTATTACATACATTATTTTAATTACAGAGTCTTATTCAGGAGCAATCACTGTGGGTGGAGAAAACCACAGCGGTCACCACTGGAAGGGCTACCCTGAAGGCCAGTCGTCGTATCTGAGCCATGGACACTGACTGACCAATATTAGAACTGTTTCTCACGTGGACAGCTTTATCTAATAGGCTCCAGAAGAAGTAATATTGGACACTTATTAGGTGCCAGGCACCATGTTAAGGAGTTTACGTGCATAATTCTATTAAACTCTCACATCAGCCTATGATGTGGTAGGTTCTGCTTTCATCTTCAGCTATAGAGAAGGAAAGGGAAGCTCAGAGAGGCTGAGTAACTTGCCCAAGGTCACACAGCCAGTAAGTGCTCAAGTTAGAGTTTGAATTCTGGTCAACCTCATTAGCCATGAGGTTATACTGTTCCTGTTGGGAGCCAGGCCTGGGGCCAGGGGTGTGTCCAGCCCTGCCGGACCCATCAGCAGCCATGTAGCAAGAACCCTTGACAATGAAGTTAAAACACCAGCCACAGACACTATGGAAAACAGTATAGGCGTTCCTCAAAAAATTAAAAATAGAGCTACTATATGACCCAGCAATTCCACTTCTGGGTAGAAATCCAAAGGAATTGAAATCAGGATCTTGTAGAAATATCTGCACTTCCGTGTTCACTGAAGCATTATTCACAATATCCAAGATACAGAAACAACCTAAGCGTACACTGATGGATGCATGGATACACACACACACACACACACACACACACACACACACACACACACACACACAATGGCATATTATTCAGCCATGAGAAAGAAAGAAATCCCACCATTTGCAATAACATGGATGGATCTTGAGGGCATTATGCTAAGAGAAATAAGTGAGATGGAGAAAGACAAATACTGCATGGTATCACTTATATGTGGAATCTAAAAAAAACTGAACCCGGGCTTCCCTGGTGGCGCAGTGGTTGAGAGTCCGCCTGCCGATGCAGGGGTCGCGGGTTCGTGCCCCAGTCCGGGAAGATCCCACATGCCGCGGAGCAGCTGGGCCCGTGAGCCATGGCCACTGAGCCTGCGCGTCCGGAGCCTGTGCTCCACGACGGAGAGGCCACAACAATGAGAGGCCCACGTACTGCAAAAAAAAAAAAAAAAACTGAACCCCGAGAAACAGTATAGTGGCGGTTACCAGGGGCCAGGGGTGGGGGAAATGGGGAGATATTGGTCAAAGAGTACAAACCTCCAGGAATGTAATTAACAAGTTCTGGGATCTAATGCACAGCATATGGTGATTGTAGCTAACAGTACTGTACCATAAAGGAGCAACTGTCGAGCACAGGGAGCTCTACTCAACATCTTGTAATAACCTATAAGGGAAAAGAATCTGAAAAAAAGAATGGATATAGATATAGATAGAAAAATGTATAACTGAATCACTTTGCTGTACACCTGAAGCACAACATTGTAAGTCAACCACACTTCAATTTTTAAAACTTTTAAAAAATACTATCCTGTACACTTGAGTCTTGCTAAAAGAGTAGTTTTTAATGTTCTTACCACCAAAAAAGAAAGGGTAACTATGTGCAGGACGGTGGTGTTAGCTCCAGCTATGGTGGTCATCACCTTGCAACATAGAAGTGTATCAACTCATGTTGTGCCCCTTAAATGTGCACCACGTTGTATGTCAACTATATCTCAATAGAGCTGGAAAAAATAGACACCAGCCACTTTGCCACATGGATGAATTTGGAAACAGAACCTTTGGGTCAAATGATGAAAGCTGAGTGTCTTGAGCAGCTCAAATCCTGTCTCTGCCAGAAACGAGGGAGGGGCCTTCTATGCTGGTCCTCCAAACTGCAATTATGGCCGGGGGGGTGGGTGATCCTATCACTTTACTGTGAACCACAAAGTATTATTTGGGGAAAATGAGTTGTCTTGAAAGAACCTCAATCAGTGTGGCGTGGGATGCTTATTGAGGCCACCTGATCAAATCATTCTACAGGGAGGCAAAGAAACTTACACAGGGTGGTCCGTACTCCTGCGGAGCTGACTTCCCAAGGCAGGCGTTGGATATTTTTAACAATCTCCTTGGAGAACAAGAGTTAGTGGTTCCTGTCCGGAGATCACATAGCTACACTTACAGGACAAAGGAAAAAGAAATGATTCTTCTAGTGTTAGGCAAATAGGTACACGTGGCCTAGAATAAAACTTTGAGCAACGCACACAGGTTCAAGGAGTCCTGTAATCTCTTCCTCATCCCCTACATAGCAGTTCAGTCCAAAAGCCCTTGGTCAGGGCCCAGCCAGGCAGGAATCTGCAGGGACTGGAGGGGAGGAGGGGCCACGGCCACCTGGCAGGAGATGCCAGCTATGAGCAGAAAGAGAGGAGGGTGGACCACGAGATGTAGCAAGAGGGAGCTGCCATGGTAACAGCCCAATGTGGGGTGTTGGAGCCCCAACAGAGCGAGGACAGAACAGGGGGTCGGAAGCAGCCAATGTGGGGTGCTGGACCCCAAGCAAAGCGGGGTGGGAGTCGGCACAAGGGTGGGAGAGAGAGAGTGGTGACGGGAGATTGGTTACAAACCAGCTCTAACCTGCAGGATCGGCCAAATAAATTATAGTACATCTGTACCACGGAGTATTATGTAGTCATTAAAGCCGATGTTGTAGAAAAACATTTAATGACATGAAGAGACGCTCATGAAATGTTGAGGGGGACATGAAGCCAGCTGAAAAGACTGCACGTGACGCTAGTAACGATGCCATCCTGGTCCTCTGCTGCTGCTTAAGAAGCCGCGCCAGAACTCGGCGCCCTTCGGTTCTGCTTCTGGACTCTGTGGGCCCAGCATGGCAAGGCGCACAACGGGCCGGCTTCTCTCTGCTCCAGGGCACAGGGGACCTTGGCTGGGACAACACACACAGCTTAGGGGGAAGCTGGACGATGCCTCCAAGTCGTCACCTTGACTCACGCGCCCAGCGCCTGGGCTGAGGTGACAAGGACAGCACAGCCAGGACAGTCCACCAGGGCACCTGCAGTGGAATTGCCATCGTGGTAGCGCAGGGCTCCAAGAGCCTGTGTTCCGGTGACCTAGGGGCACGATGCTTGGCCTTTTATGACCTAACCCAGAGGTCACAGGGTCACGTTCACCTTACTCTATCTGTGGAGCCGGTCACAAAGACCCTTCCAGACAAAGGGCTGGGCGCTGACCCCACCTCTCATAGGCAGCAGAGTCAAAGCATTTACAGCCTCAGTTAAAACCACCACACCTTCCCTCAAAATAAGCAGGAGGGCACCAGATGTCAACCACTCTTTTCTAAGAGTGGGGAGATCCTAGGTGGGGGTTTCCTTCCTTTTGCTTCTCTGTGCTTCCTAAATATTCTACAATGATCATGAACTACCTCGTTAAAAAGGAAAAATATAGGGGCTTCCCTGGTGGCGCAGTGGTTGAGAGTCCGCCTGCCGATGCAGGGGACGCGGGTTCGTGCCCCGGTCCGGGAAGATCCCACGTGCCGCGGAGCGGCTGGGCCCGTGAGCCGTGGCTGCTGAGCCTGCACGTCCGGAGCCTGCGCTCCGCGGCGGGAGAGGCCACAACAGTGAGAGGCCCGCGTACCGCAAAAAAAAAAAAAAAAAAAAAA
The DNA here is from genome assembly GCF_026419965.1 of Kogia breviceps. NCBI lineage: Eukaryota > Metazoa > Chordata > Mammalia > Artiodactyla > Physeteridae > Kogia > Kogia breviceps. The sequence goes on along the minus strand of NC_081310.1, from coordinate 198,517,913 downwards.
AGGAAAAATATATATAAACTTTAAAAAGAGGGCTTCTCTTCCCACCTGCTCCTCACCATCCCTTCCACCCCCTCGAGGCTGCACAAGTGCCATCTTCCCGCGGGTCTGGGGGGCCCGACACCCGGGGAGAAGCCGAGGAACCCTGGGAGAGGGGGTCCCCTCTGAGTCCTGCAGCTTTTCCAGGGGCAGCTCTCAGTGTCTCCCGAGGACCGTGTGTGAAGGCCCTGAACAGAACTGAGCTTAAGTCAGAGCACAAGACATCCCAGACAAGTGGTAAGAAGCCTCTGGGGGGGGGGGGGGGGGTCAGCCACACTCCTTTTCCAGAACCTTCCAGAACGTGAGGGGCTGCGCTCTCCAGATGGTCAGCTCCTCAAAGGCAGCAGAGCTGGGACACCTGAATGGCAGGACCAACGCAGGGACTGGGTCCTGGCAGGACTTGCAAACAGACATCTGCCACCTGGATCCAGTCCAGAGACAAGGGCCCACCGGGTCATTTGAGGCCAGACTTAAAAATCAGGAGGTTATGTATAAAATCCCAGCCTCTGGGTTTGCTTGAGAAAGCTGGAGATTTGGTGACGCGGGCCCACCGTCCTGCAGCCACCAGCAAGTGGCACCTGGCCGGCTTGCCCCATTCCCCTGGGTCCCCAAAGTGCCACATGGGCACTCGTACCTGGCCGGTGTCACTCACCCACTTGAAGGGCACAGCCTCGGGGACATTGGCTTTGCAGTCCCAGAGTCTCAGCAGCGGGAGGGTCCTCAGAAGGACCCCGCCCCTTTCAGGAATACAGCGCGCCTGGCAGACGCTGATCGCATCCCACTTAAATACCTCCAGGAGCGGGGAGCTCACCCCATTATTAGACTGCTGTCCTTATTAGAGCAGTTCTCCCATCCGAAGACAAATGTACTTCCCTTTGGGTCAGATCAGGCCACTCCTTTGGCTGAAGCCCCCAGGGGCTCCCTTTATGCCCAGAAGATCCCCTGCAGGACTCACCGTGATGCACAAGGCCTGGCGCCCTCTGGCCCTGCCTAACCCTCCAGCCTCACTTTGTTCCATCAGTGTGTTAACACTTTCTCCCAGCTTCTTGGATGCAGCCCTCTGCCTCTTCCACCAGCATCCCCTTCCCCAGACGCCCCCAGCAGTGGCTCTGGGAGGTCAACCCCCAACCAAAGTCAATCCTTCCCACCCTGTACTCTCTTTCCCTTTCGTAGCACTTAGCACAATGTGGAATTGCTGTACTCGATTACTTTCTGGGTTACCTTTCTCCTCCACTAGGGTGTCAGCCCCTGGAGGGCAGGGACTGGCTTGCTTTGTCCATTGTTGTAGCCTTGGCACCTGGAACTGAGGTGCCTATTCTAATAATCAGCGGAACAGGTGCTTAATAAACATGGGATGGTTGGATGGATGGATGGAAGATGAATGGATGGGCTGTTACTCTATAATTCATGCTCCCATTTAGGGAACACAGGCAGACCTCATTTTATTGGGCTTTGCTTTATTGCACTTCAAAGATATTGCATTTGTTACAGATAGAAGGTCTGTAGTAATCCTGCATTGAACAAGTCTATCCTTGCTATTTTTCCAACAGTATTTGCTCACTTTGTGTCTCTGTGTCATATGTTGGTGATTCCACAATAGTTCAGAATTTTTCATTATTATTAGATTTGTCTGTGATCTGTGATCAGTGACCTTTGATGGTACTACTACTGAGGCGGGAGATAGATGGGCTCCAGGCTAGGCCTTTACAACCGGCCTCCTGTTTACTTTTCTTGGGGCAGGAAAAAGGTGGGCTTCAGGCTGGACACTTACAACTAGCCTCCTGTTTGCATTTCCTGGGACAGGAGACAGGTGGGCTCCAGGTTAGATATTTATGACCAGCCTCCTGTCTGCCCTTCGAGATAGAAATAATAAGAGGAACAGGGTAAATAGCTGGACTTTGTCTCCTGTGGACACTTTAAGATAACAGTCATGGCGGGAACAGAGAGGGGCTAAACTTTCTTGAGTAAAAGATCAAGACGTCTTATATTTCCCATCCTTGGGGCAAGGGAGACACTGCACCTGTTTAGAAAGGCTCCTTGGGGGTCAAAAATCACCCAGAATAGGTGATGCCAAGGCCCCCCATAGGCCTCTGGGCCGGAATCCATCTTGGAGAAGAGTTGTGCACACGGGTTGGGGAGGGTCCTAGGGCAGGGCAGGTGTGGAAAAAGAAACCAGGTAACTGGCCAAAGGTAAACAAAGACCCGGAAGAACTGCCCCATGTAAATGACTTAACCGCCTCTTCACTGTTCCTCCTCATTAAGGGGGACGCCCCCACTCTTCCTCTCCGGGTGTGCGTCTCTGCCCTGCTTCTGTCTTAACTAAACAAACTGTTTCTCTGTGAGCTCTCCCACGAGTTGTGTTGTGTCTCTCATGATAAACTTTGTACCTGTTTTTACACTTTTCGCCTCCTTGAGAAATGCATTTTTCAGTGGGGGTAAGAGCCAGGGGAACTTTGCTTCTAGACTCTAGCCCCTGGTGGACTAGTGGTCAGGACTCCTGGTTTTCATCCAGGCTGCCCAGGTTCAATTCCTGGGCGGGGAACTAAGATCTCGCTTCAAGCCACCACTCACTGCTGCTGCCTCTCCGACATCCCTACCACTCCCTGAAGGCTCAGATGATGGTTGGCGTTTTTCAGCAATGGAGTATTTTTGAATTAAGGTATGTACATTGTTTCTTAGACATGATGTTTTTATTGCACACTCAACAGGGTACAGTATAGGGTAAACGTAACTTTTATGTGCACTGGGAAACCAAAAACTTCACGTGACACGCTGCATTGCGATATTCACTTCACTGCAGCGGTCTGGAGCCGAACCCGCAGCATCTCCGCGGTGTGCCTGTACGTCTAAGTGTCGGCCAGCGACAAAATTCGCGTCCTATCAGTAGGAGCTATTGTGGATGTGGTTGGCCCCGCCCAGGAGAGCCTTTCAGGTATTGGAAGATTTCCAATCCCATCATTCCCTTAATCATTCGCCAGGCTCTGAGGGATGGGCTCCTACACAGTCACTGGTGGCCTGTGTCTCCTCTGACCCACCCGTGTTGCCCTGTTCCCCTCAGCGCTCCTTTCAGGCCACTGTGCAGGGCCACCAATTCTCCCTGACTGCTGTCCCCGAAAACAGTATTGTCCTCTAAAGCCAGCTTATCAACTAACTATGGAGAAGGACGCAGGTTTTTATTTTCAATTTGTCACGAACCTGTACTTTTGTAAAATATGGCGAAGATGAACAGCTAGACAAGTGAAATGAGGAAAGACACAAAATATGAGCCCCCAATTTTTTTTATTAGATGCAACAGACATAAAATTACCCTGAAAATGGCTCCACAGCTTCTAAACGCTTACTCTCAATGTCTGTGCTTATCTTGTCCAAAGTGACAAGTTAGGGACCGCTTTGGAGCAGCTTTGCGGAGCAGCCCCGCAAGCCCGTGGACTTTGAGATGGGGGCCAGCTGTCCGTGGCCCCAGCGTGTGGCAGGGAGGCCTGCGGGCAATGCCCCACCGGCTCCCTGGAGCCCAGAGAGCCAGATAGAGACAGCCCCACCTGCCCCCGTGCTGACCCAGCTCCTTCCACTTGCCTGGGGCCAGGATCCAGGCAAAATGCCTGCCCTCAGAAAGCTGGTGCTCTGGTGGGGGAAGGCAGAAAGGAGTGAACTGGATACAGGGGGGTTGGTGCCCAAACTCGGCCTCTGTGCACCGGTGTCAAACAGAATCTCAGAGACAGAGTTTTGGGTGAAATAGGAAAGAACAGCTTTATCGTTTTGCCAGGCAAAGGGGGAAACAGAGGGCTAATGCCTTCAAAACTGTGTGTCCCTACCCAGGGGCATTTGGTGAGGAGTTTTATAGCGATGGTTCAAGGGCGGGGTTACTGATGAGGATCAGGGTGTGTGCAGGGCCTGCTTTGCTTTAATCTGGACTCAGTGGGTCTCCTGATGAGCTTCTGTGGTTCTGAGGTTACCAAACTGTGACCTTTTCTCTTGAATGAAGAATGCTTCATCAAGTAATTAACATCCTCCATTTGTTGGGGGTGTTAGTTCTATAAAGAGCTCAAAGATATTGTCCTGTCCATCCCCTGGGGCAGAACCAGGACCCTGCCCCAAGGCTGCACCATTGTTTCTTGACTGCTTCTCCCTTGTCTCTGCATCCCCTCCCTTCCCTGATTAGTAACAGTTTGAAACTGCCCTTTGGAACTCGGGGAAGGTCTTGGAAGCTGAAGCCTAGTCCCTACAAACAAGAAATGGGGAACACAGAAGGGCTTCTGTGCCCAAGAACCCCACAGGGTCCTGCTCGGTTTCAGTGGTGGGTGGTGTACCTGAGCAGGGCAGGACCTGTGGTCAGAAAGTCCTGATAGAGGAGATCACAGATCTCCCTGAATGCGGGCAGGAGGGCACCATGCCAACACCGGGCGGAGCATCCAGGCAGTGGGAAGAGCATATGCAAAGGCCCTGGGGTAGGAGCATGAGAGGAATATTCCAGAAACACGTCGGCCAGGAAGAGAAGGGAGGGAGGAAGGGAGGCCTAGCCCTGTCAGTTCACCATAGCTGAAAGTCTTTGGCCTTGAACCTGTGGGTAAGAAGCAGCCACACCTTGCCCTTCGGTCCCAGTGGGGCTGGTAGGGGATTAAGGCTGGCATTCTCTCTCTCTCTCTGATGCAGTGAAATTAGATGACAAAGGATTAGCAAATGTTTGCTGAGCTTCTGCCGGGCAGGAGACTCTACACGGGTATCTGGAGGCTGCAGAGAACTTAAGAAACCCCTGCCCTCGGGGCGAAAGGGAAGGCAGGCAGGGCACCCTTGGTCAGTGCCCGCCGTGCTGGAAGCACACTGCAGGCGTGTATTTCAGGAGGCCGGAAGTCATCGCCATGTTCAGCTTCCCATCCTGTGAAGAAGGGTGCGTCCGGCCCTGAGGTGCTGGGGCCAACACGATGTCTGCATGTTTCCTTAGGCATCTTCATCAGAGAGGAATGGATTTTAACCTGGTCACGCTCCAAGCCTGGAAATGGAAACGTACACCTCTCCAAACCACAGTCTCCATTCCTCAAACATGGACTATTTGGGAAGCATCCGCTTCAGCCCACTAAGATCCTGCACTGAGGACCCCAAGCCCCTGAAGGGTGTGTTCAGCAGCTGAGAACAGAAAGGAGAAAGTCTGACCAAGACTCCCGGAGAAATGGTGAGTACAGGTGAGCCTGGTGCGAGGACATGCTCAGAGAAGGTTGCTGAGCTGTCAGAGGGCCCAGCAGCCAGGGGAAGGGGCTCCCATGAGCCAAATCTAGGGCTGTTTGAGCAGAAAAGTAAATAATGATGGTAATGGACGATAGCCCATTGAAAAATATAGGAAACCATGAGTCCAGACATATCTAAGTCGATGCATAAATAAATTTAATAAATAAAAATATAAAAGATATAATAGATTAATATAAACAAATTTAACAAATACTGATATGATAAGTTTAATAAATTAATAGGAGGGAGGGGAAAGCTCTTCCTTACAGAATGCCTATTAATGAATGCAAAAGGAATGCTGGAATTAGGAAATTATCAGCCCAGGCTAAAACGAGTGGATATAAAAGTTCACCTAAGGGCACAATATTTACCTAATCTCAAAGTATCTCCCCACGAATCTCCTAGTGATTATAAAGGGAAACGAGTAACTTTCAGTAGGTAAAGAACCTGGTGGACGCCCCCCAAAGCAGACGGTCACCCTCAGAAGCTTTTGTACCCAGACATCCTGAGCCTCCAGATACAGCATCCCTTCGGGAATCTGTCTGCTGAATGGCCACCTGGATCTAAACATGAGGAAACGACAGAAAACTCAAAGTAAGGGACATTTCAAAATAAATGCCTGTTACCTTTCATGATACCAAATTCAAAGTTCCCCGAGAAAGGCTGAGGAACCGTTCCAGATTGAAGGTAGAAGGAACACAAAATGCCCCACGAGACCCTGGATTAGACCCTGGACAGTGAGAAACAGCAGGTATCAGGGTGTTATTGGGACTGTTGAAGACATTCGAACGCAGACAGATAGATAGATAGATAGATAGATAGATAGATAGATAGATAGATAGATAATAGATAGATAATAGATAATAAATAGATAGAAAGATAGATAGATAGATAATAGATGATAGATAATAAATAGATAGAAAGATAGATAGAGAGAGAGATGATAGATAGATAATAGATAGAAATTTAGATGATAGATAGGTGATAGATAGATAATAGATAGATAGATAGATGACAGATAATAAATAGATAGAAAGATAGATAGATAATAGATATGAAGAGAGAGAGAGAATGATAAAAATGTGAACAATGGTTGAATGCAGATAGAGAATATAAGAATTCCTTGCACTATTCTTGCAACTTTAGTATAAATTTGGATTTACATCTGAATTTAAAGTTACAGGGAATCTAACCAAGTTCTGTCCACCCTCCAGAAGCACCGTGTGTTTGGGGGGGTCCTCACAACCACTCTCAGGTCCAGTGTTTCTCCAGGACTCACGGAACTCAGAAAAGTCATGGTACTTGTGCTTATGGTTTGTTAGAGTGAAGGGATTCAGACTAAAACCAGCAGAGGCACCAGGCCCACAGGGACACACAACAGTGACAGCTTCTCTGGAAATGACGACGGACAACGCACAATAGGTGTGGTCAACCAGGGAAGCCCAACCAGGCCTTGGTGTCCAGGGGCCTGCTGGGGGCAGTCCCACAGGCGTGGCTGGCTGTACAGGGTCTGCCATCTCCAGACCCTGCAGAGGTGGAGGCCCCACCGTAAGTCACATTGTTAGACCCTCTGGTGCGACCCAAGGCATCAGGAGAACAGACACTCCTGTGTCTGGCAGGGTATTCCAGGGCCGGGCAGGAGTGTGCAGTATCTGGACAAGCCAGGCCTGCTGAGCCAGCCCTTCTCTGCACACACACGCTCACAGCAATGAGCAAAGAGAGTCGGAAAACGTCAGAAGCAAAAGGGCAGGAAGCAGTGTTTGCAAAGGGCCCGTGGGTGAGCCTCAGGGGCGGGGAATGGGCAGTCGGGCTGCACGGGGAGTCCCCGGAGGGCATCCAGGAAGAGTGGGGGACCTCATGCCAGCTGGGGTCTCAGACTCTCAAACTCTAACCCGTGCTCTCACTCAGCCACCCAAGAGACACTTGCCGCGCCCTGTGACATGCTGGTTCCACGTGCACAGCGGAAACAGACAGGCCAGGTCCCTCCCTCCTGAAGCTTGTGGTCTAAGGCAGGGGCAGGCCATCCGTAAGTAAGCAGATAATAGACAACCATCGCATCTGGCTCCGCTCCCGGCTCGTGCAAAGGGAACTGGCTCCCCCTGTCTCCAGCCTCCTCCCTCCTGCTCTCAGAGGGAAGAGAAGAAGCAGGAGGGACCCCAGGCTGCCCCGCTTCCCATGGCATCACCGGTCCCTTCAGTACAAGATGCAGTGAGGCTCAAGCCCGTGTATGCTGCAGAACCAAATCCAGCTTCGACTGCCCGAATCTGTGATAATGGCGGGGCTGGAAGGGGTGCACCGTCCCCGCCTCCCTGGGCCACCTGACTTTGCCTCCAGCTGGGGTCACTCACTCATTGCATCCCCGGGGCACTCAAGGACAGCAGCAGACTCCCCTTCTGCGGTCGGGATTAGAAGGAGGCGAGCTGGGGTCAAGGGACTGTCAAATCCGTACCGAATGTTCTGTTTAGCAGCCCGGCCCACTGCGGCCGCCTCCCCTCCTACGCAGCTTTGATAAACGGATTCCTTAAGGGATCTCCCTTCTCATCCTCGCCTCTGTGGGACCCAAGGGGACACCTGAGCAAGGCTTTCTCTAATCTTTGCATCTCACGCTTAGTACCGAGACGTTCATAGCAACGGCAGACGGGAAAATAATGGAAAGGTTCTCAAAGCATATTGGTGGCGTTGATGGGCAAAGCCCTGTGAGCTGCTTCTGCTATTGCTAGGGTCCCATCTTACAGATGAGGCAACTGGAGCCCAGAGACAGTGACCCACATGAGGGTCCTGCCCACGTCCCTCCACCCCGTCACTGCCGTTCCCGCTGGCCCTTCAGAGCCGGTGGACGGCGCCTCTGATGCTTTTGCCAATCCATCGCCTCCCCCGACTGTGGGCTACTGGTGGTCGCACGAGACAGAGGTGAGAGACACACATGGCCTGGCGTGGAGACGGGTCAGACAGAAACACCCAAATATGTTCATCGTGACCAATGGTGACGATTGCCCCGAAGGAAAGAAACACAGTGCTGCAAGAGGTAAATACCAGGAGGGACCAAGAATTTAGACTGTGGCCAGGGAGAGTTAGAGCCGGAGAGACCTAGGCAGGGAGAGAGCATGCACCCAGGACCTGCTGGGGCTCAAGGGGGCCAAGAAATGACAACCCCTCTCCGTGGCTGAGTTCTGAACCAACGGAAAACTAGGTAAGTGGCAGGTGAAGAAGAGTTGGCACCCTCGTGACCATAAAGGCAGGGCTGAAGGGAATGACCTGGGCGTGGGGGGCTCCAAGTCAGACTGACTCAGCTCCCCGCCAAGGGCAAAGTCAGCCCCAGCGGGAGAGTGGAGCCGGGCAGGGGTGCTGCACTAGCGGGGCTCCCCCAGTGGGGAAGGCAGGGCCAGGAGAAGAGCGCTGGCCCAGACCCCCTCCACCCAACGGGAGAGAGGTGCATTGACCAGAAGAACATCATGTTAAAAATAAAGATGAAAATGTCCCTCTTCCTGGGATGCCCACGCTGGTCCCGCTTTTTCTTTTCCTTTTTTTTTTTTTATAAACTTATTTATTTTATGTATTTATTTTTGGCTGCATTGGGTCTTCACTGCTGTGCGCAGGCTTTCTCTAGTTGTGGTGAGCGGGGTCTACTCTTCGTTGCAGTGTGCTGGCTTCTCATTGCGGTGGCTTCTCTTGTTGCGGAGCACGGGCTCTAGGCGCGCGGGCTTCAGTAGTTGCGGCACGCAGGCTCAGTAGTTGTGGCACGCGAGCTCTAGACTGCAGGCTCAGTAGTTGTGGCGCACGGGCTTAGTTGCTCCCCGGCATGTGGGATCTTCCCGGGCCAGGGCTCGAACCCGTGTCCCCTGCATTGGCAGGCGGATTCTCAACCACTGGGCCACTAGGGAAGCCCTGATCCTCCTTTGATGATAAGACTCCCTTCCCAGGTGCAGAGGCCATTCTGCTTGCTGTGAACGTGCTGATCTGGTTTTCTTAAACCTTGAAGGAATGTATCCCTGACTTGTTTAATGTTCTTTGTTCTGATAAGACATAAAACTCTGCTGAAAACCGTACTTCTCTGGAGCAGAACCTCAGAGTCATCTAAGAGTCTGGCTTCCAGGCTCTAGTCCTCATTTTGGCTCAGGTAAAACCCTTTTCTATGCTTATTTTTGATTGCTTATTGATTATTTTAGTCGACAGCAGGAACAAGCCAGGCCATTACACCCCATGGAGGGCGGCTTCACTTGGTCTTACTTCAGTTTTATTGTCAGCACCCCCATCACAAGAGTGTAGAGCAGGTATCAAAGGAAAGAAAAGAAATATTCTTCGTGATAAGCAGAGCAACGGGTTGTCTCTCTCGGGGCCGCCCAGAGCAGAGGGGAAGTTTCCAGAAGGTTCCACTGCAGTTTATGCTGCTCGCTTTGGGAACGGACCACTGAGATTTTTGTCTCCCACTAGGGAAGCCAGGGCCCCTTGCAGCATCCAAAAAGACATAGGAGAGAGAAATAAGAAGAAAACCAGTAATCTTCTCCAGCAATAAAAACAATGCCTCAGGCTTCCCTGGTGGCGCAGTGGTTGAGGGTCCGCCTGCCGATGCAGGGGACACGGGTTCGTGCCCCGGTCCAGGAAGATCCCACATGCCGCCGAGCGGCTGGGCCCGTGAGCCACCGCCGCTGAGCCTGTGCGTCCGGAGCCTGTGCTCTGCAACGGGAGAGGCCACAACGGTGAGAGTTCCGCGTACCGCCAAAAAAAAAAAAAAAAAAAAAAAAAAAAACAATGCCTCTCAGAGTTACTTTGGAGAAGACGAGGAATCTGGAGGGCATTTAGCCCTTACAGCATGAAATGTTCTGTTAAATTACTAAAAGGAAAGATTCCAATTTCTTTTAACCTGAAAGATACAGTAAGTACTGAACCGGAACTCTCAGCAGGAGATGTTTTATGGAACCTAATTAAAGCCAAGCAGGAAGAGCGAGTCATCAGAACTGGGTAAGAGAATCCATCACGGGGCTCGGTGAGCAGAGCTGGGGCACAGCCAGCAAGGAGGTGGCCTCCAGGGACAGGAGGCGACCCCACTGCACAGGCAGCACTCGGGGGGAGGACAGGGGTGGGGCTGCTCCTGGCCCCAGCATGAGGCCAGGGTCGGAAGCAGCGCTGGGTGCACTAGTGTCCCCTCCAGTGTCTTGCTTGAGGGCAGGTCATTTGTGCATACTTGTGCACACACACACACACGCACACACAGACACAAGCACATGCAAGGCACATGCACACACAGAGACACATGCACACAGGTGCACACACCCTCATGCATGCAGGTACAGACACACTCACAATGCACAAACGTGCATATGCACACATGTGCACACGTATACACACAACACATGTATACAGTCAGCCAAAGCCCTGTGTGAGCCCAGCACTGAGCTGCTCACCTCTGCGCTTCCAAACTTCCTTGCCCGCCAAGGGTTCACGCCCACTGTGAACCCACTGCCTGGCTGGAAAATCAAGACCACACGCCTGCAACTAGGACACAGAGAAGAATCCAGAATCCCATTTCTTCCTTCAAGAGAAAAAGTCAGCTTCCTAGAGTCAAGAAAATAAAAGCCATATGTATAACTGAATCACTGTGTTGTACACTTGAAACTAACACAACATCGTAAATTAACTATACTTTTTTTTTTTTTTGCGGTACGCGGGCCTCTCCCTGTTGTGGCCCCTCCCGTTGCGGAGCACAGGCTCCGGACGCGCAGGCGCAGCGGCCACGGCTCACGGGCCCAGCTGCTCCGCGGCACGTGGGATCTTCCCGGACCGGGGCACGAACCCGCGTCCCCTGCATGGGCAGGCGGACTCCCAACCCCTGCGCCACCAGGGAAGCCCCTAAATTAACTATACTTTAATAAAATGTTTTTTAAAAGGAAAAGAAAAGAAAAGCCACAAAGACTGGGATTTTTTTTAATGGAGAAATGGGATTTAACAAAGGGAAGGTGTCAGCCTGAAGCCCAGCCAGAGGCAGGGGCCTTGCGGGGCGCTTGGCAGTCGGCTGCTCCGATCAGCTTCCAGTCTGACGTGGGTGAGACAGCGTGTGGGGGAGGAGGAGGCGGGCCTGGGGGCCTTGGAGAGCTCTCCGCGGAGCAGAGGCACCAGCTTCTGCTCTCCGCTTCCCCGGCGAGAGGGGGACCCCCGCCCACCCCTCCCGGACAACGGAACAGGTGCTGCGCGCCACCACCACTCAGAGAGGGTCGGAAGGCCCCCGTCTCCAGGAAGATTCTAGAGCTCTGATGTGAGTTCTCCAGCCGCCACCCCTCCCACCCTAGGGAAGGGTCAAGGCTTTCCCAGGCAATCCGCAGGCTCCATCCAAAGCAATCAGGCACGCTGACAGCTCTCTTAGAAAAATGGGAGAAATGTGAGGTGAGCAAGGACACCATTCGGCTACTTTCCCCCGGAGACCCAAAGGCATTTGTATTCCTGTGGCATCTGGGGGCTGCGACTTCACCCAGCTCTTTTACCCCCATCTGTTTGGTTTCACTGGGGGCTGCCAGCAGCGTGATGGAGTGGAGAGGGCCCAGAGCCAGGTGCCGCGTCCGCGCCCGAACCTTCTCGACCTACAAACGGGGTTCTCGGGCACCATAGGGTCGTAGGAGACACCCAGCACCCGAACGCCTCTCCCAAGGCTGACACCAAGACCCCCAGGGGCAGAGAGATTGGGTGCCAAGGAAGGGGGTGAACCCCCAAGAGTACCCCTTGAACCTGCTTCCTCCTTCTCGTTCTGAAGCCCAGCGTGGACCACCCAAACCCCTCACCGCTCCTGCTGAGGCCCTGGGGGCACTTCCAGGCTCACGGAGGGGTGAGCAGGGTGCAGTGCAGAGCTATGACATCCCCTCTACCTGGGTGAGACCGGGCCTGGGGGCAGGGGTCCCAACGCTCCGCCGGGGACACCAAGGAAGCGTGGGGACTGACTCAACACAAGCAGAGGCGGATTCAGTCCAGCAAGTCCTGGAAAGTGATGGGCTGGGGAAGAGCTTCTAATAGTTCAGTAAGTCAGATATGGTCCTGGCAGAGCGGCGCAGAGAACCAGGGCGGGGACCCTGGGGGCTATGCTGGTGGGACATACAACCTGGCAGGCGGCTCCCAGAGAGGATCAGGAGGGCAGCGCTTGGGAAACAGGAATCCGGCTGATCAGAGCAGCATCTCAGGCCAGAAAGGTACAGTTAGAACCGGCTTTGAGAGTCAGCTAACATGGGTCCCTTTCCTAACAGCTGTCCCTAATGGAGACGCAAGCTGGGAAGCCAGTTACCCCAGGCTCCCCCGGTGGTCACACAGGTCCACTTGCCTGCCTGAGCATCAGGCCAGGGCTCAACTTTCACCCAAAAGCTCAGCGGCCACCAGCAGATGAACGCCCACGCTGCATCAGCAGGGGGTGGTATGGGGGAGCAGAAAGGGCCCCTCCCTGTCGACGAGCAGGTAACACCCAAACCAAAGGTTTTGGAAAGCCCTCTGGGAACACAGATGACCAGGAGAAGGAGGCTGGGCACAGCCTCCCAGGCTTGGCCTTTTCCCGAGGAACACAGAGGCCTGGGAAGAAACTCCAGGACGCCACACCCCTTGCCAAGGGCAGAACAGGTAGCCGTCAGTGGACAGGGATCCAGGGCATCTTGAGTGGCTCTGCCGAGCACTGCCCCGACCTCCTTTCCTGGCTGCCCAGAGCCAGGACGGGCCTTTGGCAAACTGGGTACAGTCTCCCGGCTCCCTGGAGCCTTAGAGACCCGGGTCTCTCTGCAAAGGCCTGGGCCCCACCGAGCCATGTGGTGGGAGAGGATCTCCTCTCCCCACGGCCAGCTGGAGCCCTGGGTGGCCGTGGCCAGCAGCTGGAAGCCCCTGACTGCATGACTTCATATCATGTTGAGATCCTGATTTCCCGAGTCCTGACCACAGACACCCAAACTCCAGGGGGTCCCAACAACCCTCAGAGCCACGCCCCTGAGCTCAGAGCCACGCCCCTGAGCTCAGAGCCAGAAGAGACAGGCAGGGGACGTCGTCCCCAGCAGGCGGCGGCAGTCTCTCTGTGTGTGCTACACTGACACACGCACAACACGATGAGCCTTGCTGTGCTAATGAGAGAAGTCAGAAACACAAGACCACGGATTCATTTATATGAAAAGTCCAGAATAGGTAAATCCACAGAGTCAGAAAGTAGATTAGTAGTTACCAAGAGCTGGGGGTGGGAGTGGTGGGGGGTAAGGGGGAGACAGCTAAATGGTACAGTGTTTCCAATTCCCTGATGAATTGCTTTGGAACTGGTGATGATTACATAATATTGTGAATGTATCAAATGACACAGAAGTATTTGTTTTAAAATTGTTAATTTTTTATTATGTCAATTTTACTTTAGGAAGGAAGGAAGGAAAGGACAGAGGGAGGGAGGGAGGAAGAGAGAAGGAAGGAGAGAGAAAGGAAAGGGAAGAAAACTGGACAGAAAACGTAACAAGATGGGAACCTTTTAAAATGGAAGGCGTTGCTATATCAAGGGAATTACAAGCCAGCAGAGACTGGCTAGGTGAGGGACTCAAGAGGGACAGAGATTAGCCTGAGATCCTGGAGGAGCGCACAGGCGCAATCTGTAAGGCCCATGTGCTAGCCACGCCATTATTTAAAAAAAAAAAGGGCTTCCCTGGTGGCGCAGTGGTTGCGAGTCCGCCTGCCGATGCAGGGGACGCGGGTTTGTGCCCCGGTCCGGGAGGATCCCACGTGCCGCGGAGCGGCTGGGCCCGTGAGCCGTGGCCACTGAGCCTGCGTGTCCGGAGCCTGTGCTCCGCAATGGGAGAGGCCACAACAGGGAGAGGCCCGCGTACAACACACAAAAAAAGTGCATCCCTACCCAATGGAAGAGGAATAAAACCAACACTGCTCTCCTCCGCCCTTTGGCTGTCCTCCCTGTACATTCAAGCAAACACAAGAAGAAATCATATTCCTGGTATTCAAGCCAGGGGAGTCCGTGGGAGAAGGCAGTGGGTTCAATGGTGACCCCCAAAAATATGTCCACTTCCTAACCCCCGGAACCTGTGAAAGTTACTTTTTTGGAAAAAGGGGCCTTTGCAGGTGTGATTTGAAGTTAAGGATCTCCAGATGAGACCATCCTGGATTCTCCAGGCGAGCCCTGAATCTGATGACAAGTGTTCTTATAAGAGACACGTGAGAGAGACATGGGGAGGAAAGTAGAACGTCATGAAAAGACGAAGGCAAAGGAGTTATGCTACCACGAGGATGGCTGGCGGTCACCAGAGGCTGGACAAGGTAGGAAGTATCCCTCCCCCGAGCCTCCAGAGAGAGCACGGCCCTGACCATACCTTGATACAGGACTTCCGGCCTCCAGAGCTGTGGCAGAATAAACTTCCGTCGTTCTTAGCCCCCTCGGGACGCTGCTGCCCAGAGCCTGGCCCTGCGAGCCTGACTCTTGCAGGTCTGAGCACGGCCCTCACCTGCTCAAGCACCTCTGTGGCTGTCACCCCAACAATAAAGATCAGATTCCTTCGAGGTGTCCAGGGAAGTCTGTGGTCTGGCCCCACGTGCCATTACCGGGGAGTCAGCCCACCCCAACTTCAAGCAGCCTCAATGCACTCTGATAAGCTGGGGTGCCAGAAGTGGGGGACACAGGCCAGGTCCCATGGGCAATGCTCCTAGATTAAGAGACCATGAACAGGGTGGGACAAGAGCACCCTGAGTCCACAGAGGACATCTTACTCTAGCCGTGGGTCCAGGTCCTCTGCTGGCCTCGCCAGGCACCTTGTCTGGATGGCCCAGAGCCATGCAAGGGCAGTGCCTGTTGATGGCAGCCCCCTGGCCAGTCTTAGCAGATCTCAGAAACACCCCACTGGGACAAAGCCACCAGGGCTACAAGAACACTGTCTGCCCTCGGAGGCCCGCGGGCGGCCCTGCCAGGCCCCGTGAAAGCTGGGACCCAGCTGACAGCATCCTGCCCACGGCAGCCAATGGCTGAGCCCACCTTTCCGCCAGGCTCAACCTTCTGCGGCTCTTCCGAAGAACGGCTGAGACGCCAGCCCCATCACTGGTGCGTGTGAGAGATGGTCACTTCTGAGAGCCTTTCTGTCCACGGCTGGGGCTTCAAGCCCCAGTGATCAGAAGACTCAGGACACTGCTGTCAGGTAAGTGAGGCCATGGCCCTGGTCGGGCCCCGGCGGGCTGCCCTGAGGCGCTCTCACTGTCTTGCTCAGGAAGTGGTCTGGAAGAAAGGGAGGATGTGGGGAGGCAACGGTTCACTGCTGCTGGTACTCATGTGACTGAGGAAATGACAGTCTCGAGCGCTCAGCCAGGTCCCTCCACCCGCTCACTGCAGGAGGGCGGCACAGGGTGGCCCTGGACCCTGCTCAGACTCTGCCTCTGAATCCTGGCTCAGCCACTTCCTAGCTGTGTGACCTTGGGCAAGTTACCTACCCTCTCTGTGCCTAGTCTGCCCATCTGTAAGTTGAAAGTGATAACAATAATAATACCTATCTCATGGGGTTGTTGTGGGGATGTGTTCATATTTGTAAGAGAAAAAAAGAAAGAAAGAGAGAGAGAAAGACGAAGGAAGGAAAGAAAGAGAGAGAGGAAGGGAGGGAAGGAGGAAGGAAGGAGGGAAGAAAACAAAGGAAGAAAGAAAGGAAGAAGGAAAGGAAGGAATGAAGGAAGAAAAGAAAGAAAGGAACTCTCTTTGATCCGCAGCTTTCCCACCTATAAAATCATAGAGTTGTCCTAAATAAAAAATGATAGAAGATATGATGGTTATTTAGCACAATCCCTGGAACACATTCCACAATAAAGAGTAGCTACAATCTGTCATCATCATCATCACCATCATCATCTTCATCTCGTTCTTCGTATGCAGTGGAGACAGTGGTATCTTTCCCATGGACCTCACAGGGCTGGAGGGAAGGCAACAAATTAAATAATGCCTCACACATGCATTGTTTTTATTGTTTCTGATCCCAAAAGAAGCTGAGTTGTGTTTCTTTTAACCCCCAAACAAGGTTTAGGATATTCACTTTTGGTTGTCGGCTCCGTTATCCAGAAGTCTCACGCCTTCCCAACCCAGGGGTCACTACCTCACTGTCTTCATGAGTTGGGGGACCCATCTGTTCCTCAGGCTTCAGGCAGATGCCCCAGACCCCACCCAGCCAGAACCAAGACCCCCAGGGAAAACACCCACTGCATCCATTGAGCCTCTGACCTCTGAGCACTCAGCCTTCCTCTGCCCGTACCACGGTGAACTCACACTCACACACACACACACACACACACACACAGACTTCACGTTCTCTCTCGCCTGCCACAACAAAATGGCACCCAAGTCTCTGGTCCCTCCCAATGAACCACTCTCATCAGTGACATGCATTTAGGCATCAGCTGGCGTCACATTATGTATCTGGAAAATGTCAAGCCCTTGGGGTCAGACAGGAACAATTTAAGGGAAGCTGAGCGCATCTCATTTAGAAGTCTCCACTCTCTGCTGGAGCCTCCAGTGAGCAGAGAGAAGGTGATTTCCTTCCTCAGACAGAGGTCAGTGCTTATCAAGATGCTTAATACCTGAGCCTCCCCCACCTCAGCAAGCACCGTGTCAGAACAAAAGAGAAACAATGGAAGGGGAGTCAGGGACTTCCAGATTCTTTGCCATGGCCTGGGAATATAGTATGGTTCTGTGGTCCACCAAAGAAGTCCTGCCTTCTTTCCACGCATTCATCCATGCATCCTTCAATCCATCATCTATCCGTCCATCCATCTATCCATGCATCCTTCCCCTCTATCCATCCATCCATCCATCCGTCTATCCAGCCATCCTTCCACCCATTCATCCATCCATCCATTTCTTTGGTTCACTCAGAAGTGATTCTTTCCCCAAGGGTTTTGCATGCAGACTGGGACCCCCACAGTACCCTGGTCCTTGTTGGAGATTCACCCAAATCTATCAACCTGTTCTGTGTACTTTGGAACTCAAGCTACAGACGGTTCTGGAGGGCATTTTTGAACAGCGGTAAAAATGTAAGACTAGACCCTGTGGGGGTTGTTTTTCAGAAGCAAGACTTTTTAAACATATCTCATAAAATAATTGTTTAGAATACTCCCAGGTTGTTCCAGTTGGACCCAGTTTTTACAAGGTTGTCACGGTATTTAGGAAAGCCAGATCTCCCTGGGGGCAGATTATTAAGCAAATGCTAAGATCTGCTCAGAAAACTCATCCTGTTACCAGGAGGGGATGCTGCAGACCTCGGCTCACTGGGACCACTTGTCCCTCCGCACAGAACCTCCACCACTGCATCTTAGTCCTTCAAGTGGGACCATCTCACCAGCATCCACATGGCTTCCCCCCTGACCTTGGCAAAGCAGTTGGTTGAACGATTCTAGGTGATGAAGAGGTTGAATATTACCAAGTGACAATTCTCCCCTAGGAATACAGAAATAATTTAAGCAAATGAGGAAGAGAAGTATCAGATGTTGCTCTGTATCGATTTTTTTTCAATTCTGAGGTTAGGCAACCAAACTTTTGTATATCTTTTAACAAAAAATGTCAACATGGGGTACTCCAGGTTGCCTCTTTAAGTTTTGGCAGGTTGGGACTTTGCAGGAGGAATATTGAAAAAAGCAGACCCCAGTGCTACCCCATTCCAGAGGTCCCCCTGGAGAAAAGAGTGGTCAATGTTTAGAGACCAGAATTACAGAAACAAGCCCCAGATTACCTTTATTTTTCATGAGCTACACCCTCACCCAAACTTAGCAAAATAAGCTGGCCTAAATATTTTGACTACCTTCATCTCTCTTTCCACAATTTGGATTGACTTAAAGAGCCTTTCAGAATTGATTTGATGTAATGCTGCTGTTTCATTATCGATTTCAATTCCAGTGTAAAACAAGAAGTTTATGTCCACAATTAGAACATAAATGCTACCGTGCTCTCTAAATATCATGCCTCACTGCCACAGTGCGTCAATGAAAGTGTAAACATACTTTTAATTGACCTTCAGGCACTTTCAGGAAATGTAATTTATAGAGATGCCAGGATGGGAATCTCCTTTCTTCACTAATACAATACCCTCTGGCTATGTAAACACTTGCAAAGCCATCACTCTTCATTGAAAAGCAAAGACACATGGAATCCTCCCTGTCAAGAGTCACCTCCACCTATTCAATCCAAGAAGGCTGGAGGGACAATGAACCTAAGTCGTCTTCGCCTACCGAGCAATCGTTTGTTTGTTTGTCTTTTTGTCTCTGGTAGCAAACAATGCTTTTAAGGAGTGAAGGTCAAGCATGTCCAGTACCATGGACAGAGCACTGGATTTGCCATTGAGTTTCCCAAAGAAAAAAGTTTTTAACCTTCTATCTGTCCATTTTTTTCTGGGGGGAGGGGAAGAGGGGGAGTAAGTTAAAACTGAATTAGACATTTTTTCCTATTCAATACTTTAGAAGTCAACAAACGTTTTCTTTTTTAAAAAAAATTATTTTATTGAAGTATAGTTGATTTACAATGTTTTATTAGTTTCTGGTGTACAGCAAAGTGATTCATTATACATATATATATTCTTTTTCATATTATTTTCCACTATGGTTTATTACAGGATATTAAATATACTTCCCTGTGCTCTACAGAAGGACCTTGTTGTTTATCTATTTTATATAAAATAGTTTGCCTCTGCTAATCCCAAACTCCTCATTTATCCTTCCCCCACCCCCTTCCCCCTGGGCAACAACAAGTCTGTTCTCTGCGTCTGTGATTGTTCTGAACAAACAATTTCTTAAAGGGCCAGCTGTAAATATATTGGTTTTGCAAACCTTACGGTCTCTGTCAAAACTACTCACCTTGGGGCTTCCCTGGTGGCGCAGTGGTTGAGAATCCGCCTGCCGATGCAGGAGACACGGGTTCGTGCCCTGGTCCGGGAAGATCCCACATGCCGCGGAGCAACTAAGCCCGTGAGCCATGGCCGCGAGGCCTGCGCATCCGGAGCCTGTGCTCCGCAACGGGAGAGGCCACAACAGTGAGAGGCCCGCATATCGCAAAAAAAAAAAAAAAAAAAAAAAACTACTCACCTCTCACACTGTAGCCCCAAAGCAGCCAAAGACAGTATGCAAATGAACTGGCATGGCTGTGTTTCAATAAAACTTTACTTCCAAAAGCAAGCAGATTTGGTCTGTGGACTGTAGTTTGCTAACGCCTGCTTTAAGTTAGTAGCAAAAGTGCTGAGAAATGGGTAGGGGTGTCAAGGGGAACACCATAATTCAAAAAGATATATGCACCCCAATGTTCATCGCAGCACTATTTACAGTAGCCAAGACATGGAAGCAACCTAAACGTCTAGCAACAGAGGAGTGGATAAAGAAGATGTGGTACATATATACAATGGAATATTACTCAGCCATAAAAAAAGAATGAAACAATGCCATTTGCAGCAACATGGATAGGCCTAGAGATTCTCATACTGAGTGAAGTAAGTCAGACAGAGAAAGACAAATATCATATGATATCAATTATATGTGGAATCTAAAAGAAAGGCTACAAATGAACTTATCCACAAAACAGAAATAGAGTTACAGATGTAAAATACAAACTTATGGTTACAGGGGAGAAGCAGGGGGAAGGATCAGGAGACTGAGACTGACATATACACACTACTATATATAAAATAAATAACTAATAAGGACCTATTGTATAGCACAGGAAACTCTACTCAATACTCTGTAATGACCTGTATGGGAAAAGAATCTAAAACAGAGTGGATATATGTGTATGTATAACTGATTCACTCTGCTGTACCCTGAAACTAACACAACATTGTAAATCAATTATACCCCAATAAAAATATTTTCTCAATGAGGAGGGGTGTCAAGCAGATGAGGATGCTAGTGTCTCTGGTATCAGAAGAACCGCGATCGTGGTGCCAGGTCAGGACTCCCCAGGGACTTACTCTCCAGTAAGAGATCAGTTTTGTATCTCCTGATACTCATCAAGGACCTAGCAATAAAGCTTTTTTTTTAAAGTTTATCCTGCATTTTGACCTCCTTAAACTTTGCCTCACAACCTTAACAATGAGAAGTAAGAACTGAAACAGGGAAAAAGATTCTGAGATACAAGTGAGCATCTCTCTAAAAATTATTCCTCTACCCCCTACCCAGGTGATCTTCCTGGGACCAGAGTGAGCCCCCTGGGGAAAGGAGAGTCAACTTTTGGACTACCAATCCCTCACTAGCATCCCAGTAACAGCATCACTGACACCCCCACTTACCTCCAAAATGGCACGGGTCTAAACAGGAGGTTGATAAGGGAAGCTAATTCTTTGGAGAATATGACTGGGGAAATATAAGGGAAGAGCAGGCAGAACTGGGCTGAAAAACTGCTTCAGGAAGCCTCTACTTGGTTGTAGATCTGAATGCTTCTCTCATAACTAAACACTTCAGCAGCTAATTGGCTTCAGCAATTAAAGGAAAAAAAAGACTAGATTCAATTTCCACTCCCTTAAAATGCAATCTAGACAATTTATGAAAAGCAACCAAATATAGTGCAGAGACGAATAGACTTTTTCTTGCCATAACCTTCCTTAAAAGCACTTGGAGAGGTAAAAATATTCTTAAATCAAAAGGAACACCATACTCAATAAAATGGAATTTGGCATGATTAATTTAGTGGCTCCTTTATTATCATCAGGGACAAATAAAGAGATCTGTCTCTACCTGTTAGGGTTCTTCCTGGGTGAATCCACTTAACAAGGATTACGAAATAAGGAAGGATAAAGCTGCTAGAGAGATGTTCAGACCCCGTGTTGAATCTCCTGCTATTGAGAAAATGCACGGCCTTTGCAGGAAACACAGTCCTTGAAAAGAAAGAGGCTGAGAATAACAGCCTCCAGAGTGGAGGCTGGAGTGGAGACAAGCAGGTGACTGGTGTCTGCAGAATCAAGAGAAAAGCTGAGGTGGAAGTTTCTAGAAGAGGGATAAGGATGTAACCGAGCAGGATCCTATGAGGGCCTTCCCAAGACAGAACCCCCTCCACGTCCTCCACCTGCCTCTTGTCTGTAGAAAAACTCTAGTCTCCTAGGCCTTCCCCAAGTTCCAAAGAATAATTTTCATCAGAGAAGTGAGAAAATACAGAAAGAAAGGAAAGCAGTCAAACAAGACAAAATAATTTTAGCCATTAAACAAAGTCAAGGACCTTTAGTTCCTCCTCTAAGGCTATAGATTTTGAGCCATATCCTTTGAGCTATTTTGCAGATACTGAAACCCCACCATGTGGAAGAAGTTAACTGTATGCTGACCACAAGCACATAGACCCCACCACCAGACTGGTTGGAAGCAGAAGGTTGATGATGTTGACTCTCAATTACCTCACCACCAACCAATCAGAAGGGTGTCCACGAGCTGATCACACACCCCACAGCACACTTCCTTCCTTCACTTGTCTTTAAAAACATTTCCCTGAAAGCCACTGGAGAGGTCGAGTCTTTCAAGCACTAGCTACCTGGACTCCTTGCTTGGCATCTGCAATAAACACTGTACTTTCCATTACCACAACCTGGTGTCAGTAGATTGGTCTTGCTGTGCTTGGGCAAGTAGACCCAAGTTTGGTTTGGTAATAAGGAGTGCGATAGAAGACCTCTCAACAGGAGAGAGAGAAGCAGGCACTGAGGGAGATAGTGAGGGGCGAGGAGCTACCCCCAGGAATCCCCACGTACCAGTGGAAATGAACACACATGCACACAGCACACCATGGTACTAAGACACAGACACAAATGTAGACACACATCACACGTACGTACAGCCATACGCATATGCACACATGCAGAGACACATCTGACCCACACCGAGATACAATCACACAGGCACAGGACAGATGGGCACGTGCAAACACACACACAGGTGCACAGACACACACGCACACACAAACATCGACACACACCTCACGCAGTCACAACGCCCATGTACACACAGACACATCCACCTACATAGAGACACAGAACAGGCCAAAACATGCATTCAAATACACACACCTATACACGCTCACACACAACACATCTATTACACTCCACTGAAGATCAATACAAATTTGCTTCCAGACCCAAGTCTAGCACCAAGGTCGTCTCTCAAGGTGATTGGGAAAACTTGGCATAAAGAAGAAGCAAACAACTTTATCTGCATCTTGCTAAGTGCTGTGTTCTGAAGATGAGGAATTATTAATGAATCACCAATACTCAACATGTAGCCTGGCACATAGTAGGTGCTCAGCGTATGCTGCACGAAGTACAAAATGTTTAGAGTTTAAGTCTAGGATCTAAAACCTGAGTTGCTCCTGACTCCCTCCCCACCCTTCCCATGCAGAGAGTGTTTGGGGTGCCCTTCCGAGCTGGCCGCCCCTCCCCACACACAGACTCTTCAGGCAGGGTCAGCACGGCCCCACTGAGCAGGCATTTGGTTTCACACTTTCATTCTACAGAAGTGGGCAAAGGAAGTGGCTGAGAGCGTGGCCAGCCTGCCTTTGAATCTCAGCTCCATGCTTCCCAGCTTTGCAAACTCAGGGAGCTTGCTCTGGCTCACGGTGCCCCCATCTCCTTGTTGGTGATGTGGGAATTTGAGTTTTAGATGAGAAGAATGTCTTAGGGGAGACTCTCCTTCCTAAGGGATCAAAGATCTTCCCCCAAACCTGCTCTAGCCCAGGCCTCGCTACCCCAGCTGATGGCAGTTCCATCCTCCCATTGGATTTCCCTTTCTTGTGGACCTAATATTCCATCTGTCTGCCAGTCCTGCAGCCCCACCTGCAAGCCAGCTCCAGAATCCAGGTCTTCCCCCAGCCCCCACTCCACCCTCTCTCTCACCTGGACTCCTGCAACAGCGTCCTACCTGGTCTCCTAGTTTCCATGCTGGCGCCCCTGCTGCGAATTCTTAATTCATCCACCAGAGCGATGATTGACAACACCCATCAGATCATTCCTATTTCACCCAGAGGAAAACGAACATTTTTATGCTGCCCCCCAAGACCTGCATGATCTGCCCCCCATAACTCTGATCTCACCCAGACTCCTCCTCTCTTTTCCTCGAACGTGGCCGACAAGCACCCACCTGGGCCCGTTGCAAGGGGTGCTCTCTCTGCCTGGAATATGCTTCCCCAGGTACCTGCAACCAACTCCCTCATCCCTTTCAAGTATTTGCCCTAATGGCATCTTCTTCCAACTTTGACCAACTTTGACAGCCATCTGCCCCACTCCGATCCTGGCACTGATATTCCTAAGCTTTACTTTTGTACTTAGCAGTGTCACCTTCTAATCTATTACATAATTCACTGCTGTATGGTGTAAATCTTTGGCTTTTCTGCCCACCGGTATATTCCAAGGACCTAGAGCAACGCCTGAACACATAAGCAGCACTGATTGAAGACTGGCTCAAAAGATGAGTGAATGGACTACAGATCAGACGCCGGCTCTTGCACTGTGCCCAGCTTGGGAGATAAAGGGTTAGAAAGAACGAACCAGAAGCCCAGCACCTCCCCCGCGAGAGCCTCATTCTCTATTTTCAAGAAGCTCAGTTGTTGCTGGGTTTTTCCCCCCCCTTAAGGGGCTTGCCCACGGCACTCAATAAGTAAAGAATAAAAAGTCAAAACCAGGCCTTGAACTCCAGACCATGTGCCCCATCATTTAAGCTGCTCAAGAAAGGTCAAGGGGTCATGCACACGCTCTGTGAACTCCGCGGTGCCGCAGAAAAACCGCTGCAGTTGTTAAAGACGCACCTTATTTTGAATCTCAACAAGGTTAACCTGATAAGCAAACAAGGTTTCAAATGGGAACAGGATCAAAGATGAGGATCCAAAATCAGTTAAAAGTATAGTAGGAACATTTATTTTATTTTTTTTAACATCTTTATTGGAGTATAACTGTTTTACAATAGTGTGTTAGTTTCTCCTTTACAACAAAGTGAATCAGTCATACACATACATATGTTCCCATATCTCCTCCCTCCTGCATCACCCTCCCTCCCACCCTCCCCATCCCACCCCCCTAGGTGGTCACAAAGCACAGATGTGAACTCCCTGTGCTATGCGGCAGCTTCCCACCAGCCATCCAATTTACATTTGGTAGTAGGAACATTTAAATAAACCTTTCGCCTGTTCTTTTCCCTCCATTTTTCTTACGTGTCAGATCCACAAGATGCATTGCTTAAAAATCCATTCTAAGGTCAAAGAAGAAGGAAAACCTAAATCCAGGGAACAGGAGAGCCCTCTGTTTTACTCTATGTGTGGATTTTTTCTTTTTTACGAAGATGTGCTGTGACTCCAGGGTGGAGGTGGGGAGAGAGTCCTGGACTCCAAAGGGCGATCGGGGGCCCCAGGGACCCCTCCTCCCTGCAGTACAGGATTGGGTGGGGAGGTGGCTGGGGGCTCACTTTTCCACCGGGAAGGGCCACATCCCATCCATCTCACGTTACTCTAAGAACAGCACTCGGGAGGAAGCTCTTCCTGTCAAGGAGCCCCTCCTCACTCAGGTCTCTCCCTCCTTAATTTAAGATGATGTCATTTTCATTACCTTTGACCCCTAGAGAGTCTGTCAAGTCTCCATCATAAAGCCTCTTCCAACTGACACCCTTCATTTAAAGGCCTTGGGCCAGTCACTTAACCTCTCTGAGCATCCATTTATCTCCCTGGCTCACTCTCGGGGCTGCTGGGAGAATCCAGTGGAAACAGGAAGAGGGACCCCCCCGTCCTCCGTCATCTTCAACCTTCCCCGCAGGCTGGCTAATGCCCTTTCCTTGACCCACTCCTTCTAGAACCCAGTTGCAGCCCTTCAGCTTCTTTTCTGTGATGGCTCCTCTCTGTGGTTTCCCCAGGCTTCACACACACACACGTGCGCACACACACACATGCACACACGCACGCATGCACACATGCACACGCACACGCACGCACACGCACACACACACACGCCCATACTCACATCTATGCACAGTCCACACTCACTCTGTCACACTCATACACTTGCCCATATACACTCTTATACACACACACACTCCACGTACACACTCTCACACATTGTCATGCGCTCTCATACATCCATACATACTCACACATGCACACACACACACACACAGACACTCACACACAGGCACACTCTCACACATACCGTGTACTCTCCACACTCCCACACGTGCACCCTCACCACTCATGCACGCTCACACACACACACACGCACTCTCACACCTCTGCACACTTGCACACACATCCGTCTGCACACCCACACACTCTAAGGTGCAGAGGTTTGTGTAGACTCTCGTCTCTCCCCTCCAGGACTTGAAGCACCTGCCGGCACCAGCCAGGTAGGAAGAGTCACCCCACCAACATGCCCACCAGATGCTTCTACCTGAGGAGAACCTGAAGAGAGGACGCCTCCTTTCTGACTGCACCACATTTGCAAAGAATTACCTCCCTCTGGGTAGTAGATTGAGCATAAGATCAATAAGATGGGCTCTTGCCCAGAGGGGATGGGGGCCAGTTAGGAATCTAGAGAACTGCAGCCTTCGTGTGTCCAGCCTGGTAGAGAAGGAAGAACCCATCTCCCTTCCAGTTACTGACCCCATCAATTCTCATTACCGTGTCTGGGAGCAGGTGGTCAGCCGCCGCTATTGGCTTCCAATAGGGTCGGTGGACAACATCTCAGCTAGCCTGGGGGCTCAGTAACTGCCTTTTGCCACTTCAGAGCCACTACCACTTTCCGCAAAGCAAGACTCCCTTCTGGGGGCTGCAGGTGCGCTCTGGAATCCTCCCTAGTTGGAAATCCCTCATAAGCAGAACAGAAGGAAGGCATCTGTCAGAGCTCCAATGCTCCTGGGCAATTTCTAAATGCATCTGTCCTCTCCCAGCTTTGCAGAGTTGGTCAACGCCCATCTCAATAAGGAAGGAGCCTCATGGGAGCCAGGGATTGCTGTGACGGGAACCCTCTACACCAGGGAGTTCTGACCCTGTTGGGGTCCACCGGGTCAAAGGGGATAAGGACACCATTTGCGGATTTAAGTTTGGAAAGTAAAAAATTTTCAGTCAAGGCAATCTGAAAAGCGAAATCAATTGTGCACAAATATGAGAAGACACCTTACCCAACATGTGGCTAGAACTTCACCCCAGGGGCATCTGAATAGAAAAACCTCATGCCTAAAAACGAGGTCACTCAACCATCAATGCCCTCAGAAGCCATTTTTAGATTGAGGCGGTATTGTGTATCAATCGGATACTGAAGACCTGAAATTCGGCTTCATTGACTCCAGATGTGAAATAGGATGAAAAGGGATCCAGGAAACAGAGAGGCTTTTAAGATGGGCTACAGTCTTCACCGGGAAAAATGAAATGTGCAATTGACTGAGCTAGAACTCAGATTTCAGGATGAACTGGCCACAAGTGGGGCTGTATGTTTTTCATCGATTGAGCTAGTATGGGAACACTTTAGATTACCAAAGCCGATGCTACTCCAAGAAATGGTTCAACCTGCATTTTTCAGAACAATTTGATCAAACGCCTCATCTTTTTGTTTGCCTCTGCATAGGCACATACCAGGTCAACCAAGGGCACACAGTATTCTTCCCTCCAAAATCCCTTTATGACCTGTTCCGATTAAAAGGATAAATACATCTAGCATGACGGTGGGAAGATGAGCCAGAATCAGACATACCTCCATTCAAACTCCAGCCTCAGGTCTCACTGCCTGGGTAAACCTTGCTGAGTCCTTGTTTCCTCATCTGTAAAGTGAGATACTAATGCCCATTTCTCTTCAAATTGTCACAAAGATCAAATAAAATGATGTAAGGAAGCATTGACCCCAATGCCTGTAAGTGCTAAATAAATATGAATATTTGAATAAAGATAGCACAGCCCACAGCATCTCAATCTTTATTAACAATGATTATTGGAGTATGGAGTTTCCTTAAAAAACTAAAAATAGGTCTACCATATGACCCAGCAATCCCACTACTGGGCATATACCCTGAGAAAACCATAATTCAAAAAGAGTCATGGGGCTTCCCTGGTGGCGCAGTGGTTGAGAGTCCGCCTGCCGATGCAGGGGACACGGGTTCGTGCCCTGGTCTGGGAAGATCCCACGTGCCACAGAGCAGCTGGGCCCGTGAGCCATGACCGCTGGGCCTGCGTGTCCGCAGCCTGTGCTCCGCAACGGGAGAGGCCACAACAGTGAGAGGCCCGCATACCGAAAAAAAAAAATGAGTCATGTACCACAATGTTCATTGTAGCACTATTTACAATAGCCAGGACATGGAAGCAACCTAAGTGTCCCTCGAAAGATGAATGGGTAAAGAAGATGTGGCACATATATACAATGGACTATTACTCAGCCATAAAAAGAAACGAAATTGAGTTATTTGTAGTGAGGTGGATGGACCTAGAGTCCGTCATACAGAGTGAAATAAGTCAGAAAGAGAAAAACAAATACCGTATGCTACACATATATATGGAATCTAAAATTTTTTTAAAAATAAGGTTCTGACAAACTTATGGGCAGGACAGGAATAAAGACACAGACTTAGAGAATGGACTTGAGGACATGGGGAGGGGGAAGGGTAAGCTGGAACGAAGTGAGAGAGTAGCATTGACATATATACACTACCAAACGTAAAATAGATAGCTAGTGGAAAGCAGCCGCATAGCACAGGGAGATCAGCTCGGTGCTTTGTGACCACCTAGAGGGGTGGGATAGGGAGGGTGGGAGGGAGACACAAGAGGGAAGAGATATGGGGATATATGTATACATATAGCTGATTCACTTTGTTGTACAGCAGAAACTAACACACCATTGTAAAGCAATTATACTCCAATAAAGATGCTAAAAAAATGATTATTGGAAAAGAGTGTTTTCGCGTTAATAGGATTCTCTGGCTAAGTGGACATACAGGGCAATTAACACTGGCTGCTGTAGTCAACAGCACCAAAATCTCAGCAGCGTTCACATAATAACAGTTTACATCCCTCTCATCACATTGTCCGAAGTTGGCCAGATGGTTCCTTTGGGTGACCTTCAAGTGGTGACTCAGAACCACAGGCTCCTTCTATATTGTGAGAATGTCCTCTTGATACATGGCCTCTGGGTTTGCCAAGAAGGAGAAGGGCAAGCATGGACCACCATGGCCAGGACTGAAAGGGATGCACACCACGCCTGCCCTCATCCCATTGGCTGGAACCCAGTCATGTGACCCTGATCAAACGCAAGGGAAGCTGGGAAAAGGAGACTTCCTTTGTGCACAAGAAGAGGAAATGGAATTGATGGTCATTTAGGCAGGTCAGCCAGGGAGGGTTAGATAGAAAATCCTTTTTGTTCAAGCATTGTCATTTTACAGTTTTTTTTTTCTTTTTTCTCTTCTTTTTTCTTTTTAGTGTACCTACCCTTCCTTTGGCTTTAGTAAGCAAAGTCTTCTGAATATAGTCTAGACTTTCTTTGATGATAACAGGGTCATCATTCAAAGCACGAGTGGAAATAAACTCATTATCAGCAATACATATACACAAAATCCATTAGTATATATATATATGTATGAGATACATAAAATCTGTGAGATTTGGCTCTATGAATATTGACAACAGCATAGTCTATAGATAAAAGTCTTTATTAAAACCTTGGTAGAAACTTAGCTTATTTTCTAGGCATACATTGGTTCACTCAAATGCTATTTTGCTCCAATGTAAATTTGACTTAGAGATTTCATTTAGAAATCAGCCTTATCAGGAACTCATTTTGCTTTTCAGAAAGCCAACCAGGAGATCAGGCGGCCACAAAGAAGTAGCCATGTGTGTGTTCCTAGAACGCAGGTGTATTCACAGGCTAGCACATCTGGACAGGCACCAGAATATCTGTGCAACTGTTTAGAATTCAGCTTTCTGAACCCCATCGCTAGTGACTGGATTTGGGTCCAAGGTAGCTGAATATTAACACACTCTACCAGTGTTGACAGGGCTCAACAAAGTGTGAGAATCCACCAATGTTGTAGAAAGGAAACAGTCTTTGGGAATTAGAAAGTCCTGGATTTTGATCTAAGCTCTAATTCTGACAAGATGTGCTCCCTTGGTGGAGGTACTTAAACATCCCAAATCTCAGTTTTCCCATCCATAAAATGGAGGTGTTACCTCCCAGTAGGTTATCGAGTTAACCAGACAACAAACATAAAACCCTAAGTTCAGAGTCTGGCACACAGCAGGGGAGCAATCACTGGAGACTTCTGTTCTTGAGAATGACCTCCGCACATTGCAAATGTCCAATGAAAACCAACTTTCTAGCCTGGGGAACTAAGGGCTACAAAGGTGGTTTGCTTTTACCTGAAAAAGTTCCTAAATGTCCATGGTGAACAGGAAAGAGAGAGAGAGAGAGAGCCACAGAAGTCTGCAATTTCATCTCTAAATGCCTGGGAAGAATCACCATGAACCATTCCAAAGAAAGCCAACGAGGTGGTGCTGAGAAAGGGGAGTCTCCAAAGCTGAGCCTCTCCCAGGAGAACCCGATGGATAGAAAAAAGCAGCTCCCAGACCAGCTAAAACCAGTGATGTAGGGGGTCTAGAGAAGGTGGGTGGTGAGGAGGAGAGTGAGAAAGAAGGAGCTTGGGAGATGCTCTCCTCCCCGCCATGTGTTGGCTCTTGGGAAAGTTCTCCTACACGCAGGGCATCAAAGGCCCAGAAAAGACCTGAGGGAGCGGGGGAAAGGGGAGCCACGCCTCAGCTTGGTGGAATCTGTCTTTAACATCTCTCTCTAACCCATCTACTCTCCCTTCTTAAGGAGAGATGGGGGAAAGGAGAGGAGGAGGGGGCCGAGGGGGAGGAGGGGGGAAAGGAAGGAAAAACAAACCAAAGCAAAAATTTCTCTTAGGTAAAAGCCAGTATTCACTACAGTTAAAAGCATTGTTTTATCTTCTCTTTTTACAGTTACCTTCTATTTTTGAAAAATGAATTCTGGTGTTTCATTTAGGGTAATGATACACCTGCATTTCCCTTTGTAAACAACAAACAATTGATGTGGACCATTACTTATAGGACAGGTAGAATAATAATAATCAAAATTCAACATTTATTGAATGCATACTCTCTACCAGGCAATGTGCTAGGGGCTTTAAAATTATCATCTACTTTAGTCCTTGTAAAAGCCCTACAATATGTGTAATATAATTCTGCCCATTTTATAGATGAAAAATAGAAAGGAAGTAACTTGCCCAAGGTCACACCTCCAGAGGAGACAGAGTAGGATTCAAAACCAGGCAGTATGGGCCCCCCTGAAAAATAAAAAAGAATTAAAGACACACTTATCATGATACAAGTAAGGAAGTCCCCTATCCCGTGAGTTTTTTGCAAACTTAACAAATCACAGAAGCATGCCATAGGTCAGAGAGACTCCGGGTGGTCAAGAATAGGGAGCCACTGAGATGCTTCTGCCAGTCTGGCCCTAACTGCTGTCTCTGATACGTTTCAGAGGCCAGCCTTTCCCTGCTCTGATGGGGTGGGAAGCATGTAATCCATGCCGCCCTAGGAATGTGCAATGTCCAGGGCTTTCCTGGGTGTGTGGGTTTGGGGTACTGGCTCTCTCTATCTGTTCACCATCTTCCTGGACTAGAAAAGCTAAAACTACATTTCCCAGAAGCCCTTGCAGCTTGAGTTCAGGGTGAGATGCAGATTCCCCCAATCAGACGCACTCATGTGGGTCTTACCTTCGGAACTGAGCTGTGTGGCGGGTGGGCTGGCCTGGCTCCAAGGGCAGCTTCCTGACCTTCACCTGCTGGCCTGTCCAGTTCTGTGGTGTTGCTTTAAAAGTCTTTCCTGGAAACTCAGACTTGATTTCGTAAGCCACTTAATACCCTGTAATGAATCCCTTTCTGCTACACTAACTGGAATAGATCTTTCTGCTGCTGCTGAGACCTAAGCCTCTCAAAAATCAGTACCAGGAGTAAAATCTGGGTTTGGTTATCTGACCTGACAGCATGTGGCTGAAGGGAGCAAAGGGTGTGCTGGCATCCAAGGATGAAGCAGTGGGGAGAGGGCTCCAGGGTGAACAGAGCAAAGCAATTATCCTGGGATCTCCGAGTAGCAACACTGATGTCCCAGAGGCCAGGAGACATGATGACCCCCGTGGGCAGCACAGCAGAAATGTGTATCAGAATGGCTGAACTCATAGGACTCTTTGATAGAGGTCCGTTGATCATGGGACCCCGGGGGCTAAAATAGGTGGGCAGACTGCTATGGTCCTGCTTGGTCTGTGTAACCAAAAAAATAAAATAAAATCCTCTGGGTCTGGTGAACAGAGGCCTGACATGGCACCACAAGAGTCACAGCTCCTCACCCAGTCCCCAGGATTGGCTCACGGACCCTGAACCCTTTGAATGAAGAGGAGGCCAGGTTCCCCTGGGGATCAGTGCTGGGTTACAACCTGTATCAGCTAGCTGTTGCCGTGTAACAAACTGCATCAAAACCTAGTGGCTTCAACATTCATTGTTGCTCCCGAGTCTCTGTGTCAGCTGGGAAGTTCTGCTTGAAATTTTTTCTTTCTTTATTTATTTGGCCGCGCCGCATGGCATGTGGGATCTTAGTTCCCTGACCAGGGATCAAACCCATGCCCCCTGCGTTGGAAGCACAGAGTCTTAACCACTGGACCGCCAAAGAAGTCCCAGAAGTTCTGCTGGATTAAACAGGCTCAGCTCAGCCTGGCCGGCCTCCCCCATGCTCTGGAGCCTCCGTAGAACTGGCTCGTCCCTGCCTCACGTGGTCTCGCATCCTCCAGTGGGCTAGCACAGGCTTGTCTGTATGGAGGAGCAGGGTCCCAAGAGAAAGAATGGAAGCAAGCAAGGCCTTCCGAGGCCTTGGCTTGGAACTAGCACAATGTCACATAAACACCACCTTCTTTCCATCAAAGCAAGTCACAAGGGCATCGAGATTCAAGGAGAAATAGACTCCACCTCTCACTGGGAGGAGCTGCGGTCACACCGCAAAGGGGTGTGGACACAGGGATAATAGCAACTTTTTTTGCAAATGACCTCCCTCAGCACCGGATGTGATGCCGTCAGCCTTCCTCCCAGCCTTCCCCCAAAGGGACGTGCGGCCACTGCCCTGTGTGCTGCCCACGGGGGAGGGAATACCCAGACCTTTGAGGGTTGTTGAACCCTGGCTTTGAGCTGATACTAATCCCTGAAATCCTCCGTGGAGGCCTCAGTCCACTGTGGCCTCAGTCAGGATTGGGACTTGTGGAGGGCAGATCAGGCTGGATCTGGCTGGCCCGGGCTGCCACACAAGCGGCTCTGCCTCTTGGCACTTGCGATTCTTGAGATCCAACAGGGCTCAAAGTGTGGGTGACAGATGGGAGGCAGTACGGAGAATCAGAGTGCCCGCCCATCCCCTGGGGTCTGAATGAAAGTCACAGCCTCTGCAGCAAACGACGATTCCCTTTGGAGGCACAGTTCAGCAGTTGCTATCAGACCTGATGGGGAGATTGTACTTCTAGTCCTGGGCCCCTAAAGAGCGCCAAGGGACCCCACATCACTGGAGGCAACCCAGTCTACCAGGCCACGCCCTGGGCCAAGCCCAGCGGCAGCCCCCACCTAAGGCATATACAAGAGATCAGGTCAAGCAGGCCCTGGAGACCCAAGCAATCGCCCCAGGGAGTGACGCACGCTCCAGCGCACCTACTCCAATGGCTTGGCCGTCTTTCCCTCCACCCTACCTCTATCGTCCCGGGGTCTCCTGTGACCAGCTCACTTAGGAAGAAAGAACGCAAGCCTGGTTTGCAGGCTCTGCACGAAACACCGGCACCAGCCACAACCGGATGCCGCCGCACCACAGCCCCACCCTGAAGGCGAGTGGAAAAGGGAAATCTTCCCAGCAGGCAGAACCCCAATGGCACAGCAATTCTCTACTGGGTCCTGGAAGGAGAGATGAGAGTAGGTCTGCACAACGAACGTGAGGACTGTCGGAAGCTTTGACCCCATGGTCACGGCCTGGGAGGAGCACGGCTGGAGGAGTTTGGGGGGCAGGCCTCCCAGAATGGCCAGGAGCGTCCGGGCGTCTGGTCCCCACAGCAGAGGAGGCTCTCCGTAGCCAGATGGACAAGCTGGCCCATTCTGAGGCTCCGTCCCCAGCCAGCCCACGCCTGCTCAGTGGGCCCATTGAGGCAGGGATGGAGATTCCAGCAGGCACTCAGCTCCCTCACCCCCTCCCCAGGGCAGCTCCACCTTCCCGGGTGTGGCAGAGATAGCAACCCAGCCCCGTGGGCGGGCGCACACGCCCTGGGAGAGCCAGAGCCTTTCCAGCAAAGACGGGCGGAGCAGTTAGCCCCGCTGGGACAGGCATTTACCCAGAATACAGACTGGCTTGCCCTGCGCGGCATGCTTCCGCCAGTCTGTGGCACTGCGGACCGCCTTCCATGGCGTCTCACCCAGGACTGCTCCTGGCAAAGGCGCTCATTTCACAGACAGAGGAAGAAGGCAGTGATGTGGCATGTGGATCCACTGCTCTTTCCCTGCATCCATCTCCCAGAAGCTGCTGGCACTCCAGAACAGTGGGGCATGGTGGGAAGACCCTAGAAGACTCCGTGCCAGAGCCGACGGCGGCCGACGGCGTGCGGGGCCGAGGGCGGTCTTGTCCGACGCAGTGTGTGCTCTGAACTCGCAAACCTCACACGCTGTTCCTTCTCCTGCAGGCAGAACGTCCGGGTCAGGGAAACGAGGGAGGTACCAGTGACTCGCTGCACAGTCTTACATTCTTGCTTCCCATCTCCCAAACCTTAGGCTCTGGTGGTCTAGGGATCTAGTGCCCAAGAGAAGACATAACCAGAGGACCCAGCAGTGGAGCTAATGAAGTGAAAGTACCACCTGACCTCGTGGTGCTGACTGTGCCGTTGGATCAACAGCGACCATGTAGGGTGGAGAAATTGATCCTGAATATCAAGGGGGAGATAGAACTGCTCACCTCAACAGGGATAGGGTGACTGTTCTAGATCTCACAAGATTTGGGGGACTGCTTTCTGTTAACCGCAGTGTCTTGTGAGGGAGGTGATGAAGTCTACAGTAACCCCATACAGGGAGGACCACCGAGATCCCAGACTCCACACGGATAGTGCTCTACATCGACCCTCCAGGTTAAGAACCGAACCCCAGTGAGATGCTAGAAACAAAGATCACAGAACAAGCAGTAGAAAGAAGTTACGAACATCAACTACGTGGCCTCCCCGGCCAGCTGCATAAACGAGGCCTATGTCCTGGATTTCCTGCCCCTCCCTTTGCCCTACTACTGTGAACCAGTGTGTCGTAGGTGGTTGACTTTAGGTTTGTGTGATGGGTGGGATCTGGCTCTCCCTTCAGGACTGAGGACGGTTGCATTTGTATGAGGGGTGCTTGCACTACATTCTGTGGGAGCAGCTGGCCGCTGATGTGACTGACGAGGAGGTGAAGTTTGGGAAGGAGTAGGGATGGGGGATATAGCTTCAAAGGGTGGACTCGGAGGGAACCGTGCGCTGGCCTGCTGGTGTCCGCTCCCGCCTCCTTCTAGGCACCTGTTCTGCAGAGGCCAGTAAGTAAAACTACATCTTCCAGAATCCCTTGCAGCCCAGCTCCAGGTGCACTTTCTACCATCAAAGGGATACATTCCTGCAAGGAGGGACCATGGACCTGAGTTCTGTGGGAAGGTTGGGGGGGGGTGACAGCCACTTCGCTGGTGTGGCTCAGAGCAGAGGCCTCTGTGGTCCCAGAGCACTTGTTAGCTGGGGTGATCCTGCGCGACAGAAACCGTCTCCTGATGAGAACTGAAATGTTGCTGCCATATCAGTAAACAAAGGATGTTGCAGCCGTCAAGCCGTCACAGTACAACACCCCAGACTGTGCGCCCTGAGGGGACTCAGGATGAGAAAGCACAGGACACTGGCCCAGAGAGCTGACGTGCATATCGAAGGAATTATTTCAGTGAGCCCAGACTTTGCGTCTTCCCATACGTAGAAAAGGTCTAAATGCATTAACTTGAGATGTCTGGTTTTCTTTAATTAGCAGTCATCTTTTGATGTTCCGACCACCTGGTCTTTTGTTGCAAAAACTCCTCTATGTCCTGGCTCCCCCACCCCCCGCCCACCTTTCCCTCTTCGGAACAGTTTTCTCAACGTTATCTGAGATGCTGTGTCCGGGGCTTGAAGTCCTCAGATAGTCCACCAAATAAAACATAACTCTCAACCTTTAGGTGGTGCTTTTTTTTTTCAGTTGGCACTAATCATGCCTCAAAGCTCAGACTGGAGTTTGTTTCTCCAGCCCTCCCAAAAGTTGAAGAAGTCATTTCATGCCCTCCTTTCTGCAAAACTCCTAGAGTAAAATCCAGTCTCTGCAAGGGGACCTGATGCCTCTGTTGGGGTCTTTCTACGCTAATTTACTGTTTAGAAATTGAAAGGTTGGGTTAAATTGGGAGACGATAATGTATTAAGTTGGTCATGAGAGAGGAGGGCATAGAAATGAATGTGGATCATCCAACTCCCATTTCCCTACTTAGGATTCCTTTATTTGGTTTCTCTACAAATATTTCAGTGGTAACTCATCAGCTTAAAGACACACACACACACACAGTGTTTTTACAAAAAGAAACCTTTGAGTCCTTGAGCCATGTGTTCTTTGGATGTCAGATGCACAAGCCAGATCAGAGGTTAAATTGGGAAGCCACAAAAGCGGTCTTCTCCACTCTCAGCCCCACTCCACCCCTAGCACCAACCACGGGTGCCATAGGACCTCACTGTACTCTGAGACACTGTCACCTCCCACTATGGTCCTGCCCAGGGAGTCACCAAATCTGGACAGGAGCCCAGGTCCCAGGGAACGGACGGAAGGAAAATACCGGCATTCGTGGTGCACGACAGAAGCTATTCTGACATCCTTCGGAACACAAAGGGCATAGGGGCTCTTCTCCAGATGAGATTTTCTTCAGACAAGGGATCCTGGCTGAATTAAGGACCTTCTCAGTTAGATAGAAACACAACTCAAACTTGCTCAGCCAACCCAGGGGACATTGTTGGCTCGTGTAAGTGACAACTCCAGGACACGCTGAGACGACTCCGACAATGTCATTGGGACTTGGTTTCTCTCTCTGTCCTTCAGCTCTGCCCTCCTCACTCTGGCTTCGTTCCCAGCAGGCTGACTTCTGGTGACGCTGTGAGCCTATGTCCCCCAGCTTCAAGATCGGAACAAGGTTTTCTCTTTCCAAACAATTCTAGCAAAAGTCCCAGGGTTGAAGCTTCTTGAGTCAACTTGGGCCAGGCATCCAATGCCTTTGGAGAGCCCGAAGGAAAATTCCCAGTGGCTAGGTCTGGGTGCCATTCCCAGAACAAGAT
This sequence comes from Kogia breviceps, assembly GCF_026419965.1. Lineage (NCBI taxonomy): Eukaryota > Metazoa > Chordata > Mammalia > Artiodactyla > Physeteridae > Kogia > Kogia breviceps. The sequence continues at coordinate 198,481,347 of NC_081310.1, read as the reverse complement.
CATGTGGCAGGGAGGGGGTGTCCGGTCCACAAGACAGACAGAGAGAGGAGGAAGGCATAATACCCACTAAACAAAACATAGAGGGAGAATAGACGCCAGACAAGCAAGACAACAGATGTGCCCCCCTCTCTGGCTGCACTGGACCAGCAGCACCCCTCCAGCTGCCCTGCAGGAAGCCAGATCATCAGGTCCCGTGAAGCAGGGGCAGAGCCATGAGGGCAGAACAAGAATCCCAGAGCACAAGCCAGGCTGGAGCCCGCTGGGAGCTCGGCTGGCCCCCTGCGGCACCGCACAGCCAAGCTCGCCTCCGCGCTGGTCCGGCCCTTTAAGCAGCTGTGGAGAGGACACTCCATTGTTTACAAGACCCGATAACTCTACAGTGTTCGTCTGCTTGAAGCGAACACCGCAGAGCCCACTCAGCTGTTAAAATGGCATTAAATAGAAGCTGCAGGTGGGCTCCCTGTTCCCCGGCAGGAAGGAGAAAGCGCCTCATCCTCCCAGGCCAGGATGCCCTTCTTGACCTGCAGGGAGGCGGGCCCCCATCTCCGCCTCTCTTCCCCGGAGTGGGCGTGGCCGAGCACACAGCCACGCCCATGCTCTCATCCAGCCCATCCTCTTCGATGTGCTTTTCCTTTATCATAAAAACCATAATTGCTGAGTAATGTCGCCTTTTGTCGACCATTGAGAAATCTTGTGCCGTTTGAAGCTCAGAGAAATCCTGTCTACAGAGGGTGGCAGTGGCCGTGGCGGTGACATGGCGTGGTTAGGGCCAGGTGCCAGGGCTGTGGTGGGTGGTCAGAGCGCTAGTGGTGGGGGTTGAGGATCGCAGTGAGTGGTAGCAATATGGCGGTGGCGGTGGGCAAGGATGGTGGTGGAGGTGATGGCGATGGTGACAGTGATGTCACGAGATGGTGAAGGTAACGTCTGGGAGGACAGGTGGTCATGGTGGCCATGGTGTCATTCCCACTTTGCCGATGCTGACAGTGTCTTGAGACTCTTCAAGCTCAAAATGTTTTGTTCAGAAGAGATGAAAATATTTATTTCCTCTACTCCAGCCCATCCAGCAAATACCCAGGTGGGGCTGCTCCAGGGATGTTTAAACCATTCATCACCGTGTGTCACTGTAGCCATGTGCTTCACGGGCTTCCTGAGGGACTGAAATAGCCAGGACCCATTGTTTGGTCCTTCTGGGAACTCAGCCTTGGAACCCAGCCACCATGAGGTGAGGAAGCCCTGGGCCTCAGTGTCTGCTTCCGTGCCTGGAGGGGATGCAATCAGAGCAGAGTTTTAACCTGATATTCCTGGATATCAGAAGCTCCTTGATTGTCCTGGAAGTGTTTGAAAAGTGGGTCGAAGCGTGTTTCTGGGATGGGAGCCCATGTGTTTATGTTATCTATTGCTACATAACCAATTATCCAAATTGAACAGCTAAAACCATTTATTATCTCACAGTTTCTGGGGGTCAAGAATCCGGGGGCGGCTTCCCTGGGTGGTCCTGGCTCAGGATCCTCGTGGGACCGCAGTCAAGCTGTCAGAGGGGCTGCGGTCACATCTGAAGACTTGCCTGGGACTGAGGACCTTTCCAAGGGTGCTCGTTCAAGGTGGCTGTTAGCAGGAGGCCTCCACTCCTCACTGGCTTTTGGCCAGTGAGACGTAGTTTCACGCCATATGGACTTCTCTGTAGGACTGCTTGAGTGTCCTCACAGCATGGCAGCTGGCTTCTCCCAGAGCAAGGGATGCAAGAGAGAGCAGGGCAGAAGTCGGAATGACTTTTATGACCTAACCTCAGAGGCCGCACTCTGTCACTTCTGCAATGTCCTATTATCTACGCAGATTGGCTCTCTTCAGAGTGAGAGGGGACCACCCAATGGCATAAGTATCAGAAGGCCAACTTGGAGGCTGGCTACCATAGCTTTCATCATTCCAAAGAGGTCTTGACCGCCCAAAATGATATGC